>NC_135999.1:27103303-27260803 GCF_048128805.1 Centroberyx gerrardi
AACATCAATAAGTCATTACCACATTAATTTTGAGACATTAGTGTAATTACTGGAAACAAATGAGACTACTGCCAAGAAGATTGGCAGCACTTACACACCTCTACACTGCATTTTACATCGTGTGCCACCGGGTCGGGTTTGGTGGGAAATCTGCTGGATTGCCTCGTGGCACAAAGGGAGAGTTTGTACTTTAAGGCACAACACAGGAAGGAGGCGCTGTTCTTCCAGCATAAACTGAGCTCAAGCTTTCAGAGTTTCTTGCATTGGCTGATGGTGAAACGAGTGAAAGGCCGATGGAAAAATCACTTCCAACACGTTTATCCTCTTCAAGTAAAGGGAAAGAGAAAATCTTTGACCGAAGAAGCAAAGAAAGGGAAGAGGGAGAGTGATAAAATAGACTTACAGGAAGCATTATGTGGGAATGTGGTCTTAATTCTCAGAAAACGATGCTAATTTGCTATTTAAAAATGTTACGAGAATCACCTTTAAAGACCTTTTTTGGCATGAACAAATAAAACAATACTAAAGGGTCAAAAACACAAATAATCAACAGCGTTTAGCTCTGTCTTTATCTCTTCCTAAATCATTACTGCTGAAATCATTATCTCACTCTTTCCCTATATCTCATGTACATCTGTGTATTCAATGGCTCAGATGGCTCTATATGCCCTGTCACCCATGACCCCTCTGTCCCTCAGGGTGGAATAGAGCTAAGTAAAACAGCTTTGTTTACCTTCATGTCCATTCCTTTAATCGGTTTAAATGTCACCCACGTTATCACAATTTATCAGTGATCAGATTCATCTCTTTGTTGCTTTGTACCCCTGCAGTTTTCCAATCCTCTGTGGTATAGCTTGCCAATTGTGTTGAATGTAATCTATAATATTTTGGCCAGTTGTTTAGAGCAACCGATCAACGGTTCAATAGCGACATCGATAGTTCACCGTGGCAACAGGAGGATGGTATTGATTGAGATGTGGTTTGGCTGGATTTTGTGTGTTCCCGTGGGATTTTCTCAATGGATCGTTGAGCGTTGTCTAGTGGGCCGAGTACAGCGCCTTAGGGAACTCCTCGGGGTTTACACTCATGAAAATTGATGGGTTCCTCTCTTGTTGTGATGGTTAACATTGTTGTTGATAGAGGATAGTGACTGGTGTGGTATTGTGTACATTGTTTGTTTAAAGCTGATATTCAAACACCATTCAAAACAAAAAAACTGAACAATTGAACTGAGCAAAAGAAGGTAGTTGATGGTGTGGGGTTGTGTGCATTGTTGTTTGTGTTGAGCTGATAATTTTGAACACCAGCTGATTGTGGGAAAACATTTTCGGACTTGCCATATCCACACAGTACAATTGGAATTTGCTTCTTTGTATATCCCTCTGAAAGGCATGTACAGTAGATACATTTCACCAGAAGGGTCTGACAAATAAGCCTATAAGTAAACTTAACCTTAAAGGTGCGATGTGTAGCATTTTTAAACATCAGCATGTCAAAGGAATTGCAATACCTTGGTATAGTTACTGAAAACAAATGAGACCATGGTTGGGATGATTGGTAGCCTCCGTCTCCCACCAGTGGCATTGTTAGTGTTTCCCAAATTAAGACCATATACTAAACCCCATTGCTTTCTGTCACAGCTTGTTGACAGGAAGAGGTTGTTGCTACTTGTCCCCCTCTCCCTCTCCCTGGCATTCTTCCCAGCATGTTTGTTTTGAAGAGAAAGAAGAAGGATAAGGCCGCAGCCACACTGATCCGTTCTGTCTGTCCGTCTCCGTTCATTTCAATTCATTTTCGATGAGAGCTGTCCGTTATCCGGACAGGGCTGATGACGCGTCTGTCTCTGTCAGATTTCCGAAGGTCAGACAGAAGTCTGACCTTTGTCAGGACGGATGGATTCACCATCCGTGTAGCCAATCAGAGGCGTTCCTACGTTTGTTTTGTAAAAAAATAGCAGTGATCAGTAGACACAACAGTACGACCAAAACAAAGATAAAACGGAGAAAGCCCGGTATAACATTGGGATGATTGTAGGTTTTCCAGGTCAGTTTCTTATTTAATTCATACTGTATAGTCTGTTTCTTCTTTTTTTCTGTTTCGTGCCGTAAAGCAATCTCCCTTTGTGCCATAAAGCATTCTGGCAGATTTCCCGCAAATTATGATCTGGTGCCACATAATGTAAAATGCACTGTAGAGGCCAGAAGAGGCTGCCAGTTGATGATGGTCTTGTTCGTTAACAGTAATTGGTGTCTCAAAATTAATGTAGTATGATTTATTGATGTTGAAATGCTACACACACAACCTTTAACAAGTAGGCATATCACACACAGAAGCTGACCCTGCATCGGAGGTTTAATTGTGACTCCTATACCCGTCTGTCCTACCCTCTTCTCATTTACCCCCCCGCTGCAGACTGCCCCCTGCTGTTGCTGCCGCTTATTGCTGCTCTGCCCGCACGCTGGTAGCTGCCAATAGGTATTACTGTCAGCTTGGCATCGCCCACTGAGCCTGTTGGCGCTGAAATAACTCGCCAGCTCCTGCAGGGAGATGGTTAGGTGGTGTATGTACCTTTGTGTGTGTGTGTGTGTGTGTGTACAGGTAAGGGGTCGGCCAGGGTGAACAGCAGCCTTCAAAGAACCACAGACCCAGCAATTAGCGCAGCAGGTTTCTGGATGTGGATGGTGTTGAATGTGAATGTGTGTGTGCGTGTGTGTGTGTGTGTGTGTGTGTGGTGTGTGTGTGTGGAACCACCATCATTAGCATCACCTCTGTTGTTTTCCTCTATATTCTTCCTCATCCTCCTCCTCATTCTTGTTTTCACTCTTTTCATCCCTCGCTTTTGCTTTTGCGCACCTCCCAGCCGTCGGCGTCGCCATGGTGATGTAGGAGTCAGGTGGTCTGACCTCCTGCTGGACTGGTTATGAGTTCACTCGGACCTGCGAGTGTGTGTGTGTGTGTGTGTGTGTGTGTGTGTGTGTGTGTGTGAGACTGTGTTCTTCTCTTTTATCAGCCTGCTGGCTATCCTCAGAGAACCAAACAATGAAGTGAAACTTTTCCCAGATAACTGAAGTTCACTTAGAAACACTTTGACTAGACTTCTCATGTAGCTGCAGTAATAAGGCAGCCTTGCAACCTTCTAGAGATAGATAGATCGATAGATAGATAGATAGATAGATAGATAGATAGATATAGTCAAAAAAGACACCCATTCTGCATCTGACCTGCAACTATCCTTCAGTAGAAGCCTTATAACAACTATTAATGCAAAAACTTCCCATTAACTTACCATTTGCAATTAGTGTAATAATGCTTTTAACGTAATAAACTTCCCAGTAATGCAATTAAAATTACCTGCCGTTAACGTAACTTGTTACAACTGTAAACGTAATAACTTTCCATGAACAAGGTTTGAGGTTTGAAATTTTCAAAATGTAATAATTGATCACCAGTGACCTCTTCAATACATATTCATCCCTTTCTTAGCTGAAGCACCAAAGGTATTGACCAAACTTGTGAATGGGGGTACAGCTGTGTATTGCATTTTGACTCTTATGAGATTATCAGTTTAGCTATTACCTTTTTATAATCTGACAATTCCAAGCTTCTTCTTATTGTAATGAAACCCAATAATGTAATAAATTAGTACATTAAGAGGAAACAAGCCAATTCTCCTTCAAATGTTATAGATAGAACTGAATACACACATTCTAACCTTTCAAACTACTTCTTGTCAGACCATTCTTTCTACTTCCTGATAGCTAAGTAGGAAACACAATTTGAATTTTAGATAGATACTGTAGATAGATAAACCAATAGATAGATGATTCATTCATTCATTATAGAAAGAAAATAAAGAGTTTGTATCATTCTGAGGACACAAGTGATAATGAGAAGAAAAACAGAGATATATATTTTTAGATAGAACATACAGTATAATCTATCAGATAAACAGCAATAGAGACAGCCAGACTCAAATGAAGCCGGTCTCCTGAGTTTGGTAAATGACTGTCGTTACTCTGTCATTAACACTTGTCACCAATGATTGGTATCTGCATGTCGTTCCCATGGGAACTGTTGATGGGCATGTGCTAATCTGTGTGTGTGTGTTTGCCATGGCGTGTTTGTGTTACTTTCTTGTGCGACGACAACAGAGACAAGCGCCTCAATTTAGGCAGCGTCTCGTCCGGTGGGAGTGACACTTGTCCCTACAGAAACCCCACTTTGTTCCCCTGTCATAAATGTATTCATCTTATTAATATCATGAATATGAATGCGGTACCTTGTTATGTCTGAGCCAAATTATAATGATACAAAATAATACAAAAAAATACAGAGGGCAGAACAGAAATTCTCATTCTCATTCTAACAACGATGTTGACCTCCCTATGCAGAGATAGAGATGAGAGAGAGAGAGAGAGAGAGAGAGAGATTGAAAGAGAAACAGGGAGATAGATAAAAAAGAGAGAGGAGTGTTTACAGAGGATGTTACAGACAGAAGAGTGAATGCAAGCAGGATGTCCAGAGGGTAAGAAGGAGGGAGACGCACAGGAACACAGCAGGGAGATCAAGGAGAAGAAAGAAGAGATGTGAAGGGAGGGAAGGAAGGAGGGATGAGGGGCAGGAGAAATGGGCGAGGGAAGGAGTGAATTGAGGATGTAGGGAGAGTGGGAAGGATAGATGGAGGAAGGACAGGAGGTAGGCATGGGAAAGAGGAAGAGGAGTAAAGGAAAAATTGATGGAAAGGACGGATGGAGGGAAGGGTTGAAGGAGGGAGTGAATAAGAATAGGTTAGAGCAGCATGTTCTCATACAACGTTGGTATAGCTTACGAAAAAGTTTCACTGTGCTGAAACAACTTAGGTTAAAGGTTAAATGTGTAATATTTCTGCTTTTACTGAAGCAGACCATGATTAGTAAATATCAGCAGAGGTTCCCGAATGGTAGTGAGTGAAACAAAGTGAGCAGGGGCGGGCCATGGCTAATGTTTTTGTTGTTGTTATGCAGCTGTCTTAGCCTCCTAGCTGACCAACAGCCCCGATAAGTGGCTCATAAATAACAGTTCCGCTGAATGTATTAGGTAACCTCGCTAGAAAAATCCCCTATATGTTTTCTGATTCATTATTTTGTTGTTGTGTTCAATGTTGCCTTTGTTACAGCTGCAGAGTAGCGGCCAAGCATTGACTTGTTGTGGTAATGACATCGCTGAGGCCAGCATTCGACCAGAAAGTACACATAGACCCTTTAAAGTTGTGGTTACAGTTAGGTAACTAAAACTTTATTTAAGGTTAGTCTAAGGTTGTGGTCATGGTTAAATAAGAAAAACTTCAGCTGAAAATGAAAACTTCTTGGCATGAGTTGGAAATTGAACCTGGCTTGTCAGATTTGACCTCCTCCTCCTTATTTTCCACCGCAATTTTTTCAAGCTATTACTCCTGTTTCACTCAATTTGCAGAATATCATATGAAATGGCAGTGCTTTGCTATATAGTGCAACTATAACTAGGAATTTGATATGAGAACAGGTTGGTGTGCGAGGGAGGGAGGGAGGGAGGGTGAGAGGCAGCTGTCCAACAACGATCTGTGTGTCTGCTGTTGCTTACTACAACTCAAATATTTTCCCTCTTGTTGGTACAAGCTGTTACACACACACACACACACACACACACACACACACACACACACACACACACACACATAAACAGAGTAACTTTTCCCTCACACTCATTCTCTCTCATAGACTCACTGATCTCTTTCTCTCTCTCAAACACTCTCTGTCTCTCCCCCCCCCCCCCCCCTCTGTCTAGATTAATCTCCATCATTTGTTCTCATTACATTGCTGTCATTTATCCAGCTACATCTTCTAATCTCAGGGGGAGAAATGAAAGCAACCCAGGAGAATGTTTGGCTTCAAGCTATGAAAATAAGACTTTTTTTTTTTTACATTTATTCTCCCATCTTCTTGATTGAGCAGCAAAACACATATATTATGGACCAGTACTAATTGTATTGTATGGTAAAGTATTGTATTGTATGGTAATGTATGTAATTTGTCTAGTTTCTACTCGACTCTACTCCACCCTATTCTATTCTATTCTATTCTCTGCTACTGGTAGACGGTGGCTCTGTATTTTTAGCTTTATCAGTAGTTATTATTGTGTAATCGCTGGTCAGTCTGTTCCTCTGGTTGTTCCGCTCTCAGTTACACAAGCCTGGCAGTGCCGGAGGATGGAAATAGCCTGATACAGTGGCAGTGGGCAGGAGAGGAAACCCACACACTCACCTCTGCATCACACAGTGTCACCACCATACTACATCACAGAGAGAGAGAGAGAGAGAGAGAGAGAGAGAAATTCAAATGGAGGGAGAAACAAGAGAGGGAGGGAGACAAAAACAAAGAGAAGAGAGAGATGGGAAGCACCGCAGACTGCACCAGATGGTCTGAGGGAAGAGTGTGTGTGTGTGTGTGTGTGTGTGTGTGTGTGTGTGTGTGTGTGTTTCCGTGCCTGCGCATGTATCTTGCAAGCAGCCTCATATCTCTGTAATTGCACTTCCCTGCTCCGGTTGTACTTCCATACCCTGTATCTCCACAACTCTGCTAAACGACACCTTAGTCGGCAGCTTTTACTAAACCAGCGCAGCTCTATCTATCTCTTTCCATCCATCCATCCTGTTGCAGTTTATCTCTCTCAGTCCATTTCCAGAAGGCTATG
This sequence comes from Centroberyx gerrardi, assembly GCF_048128805.1. Classification (NCBI taxonomy): domain Eukaryota; kingdom Metazoa; phylum Chordata; class Actinopteri; order Beryciformes; family Berycidae; genus Centroberyx; species Centroberyx gerrardi. The sequence goes on from NC_135999.1 coordinate 27,110,012, forward strand.
GACTCTATTAAACTCTATGAAATCCTGGATTCCCCTATTTGTTTGTTTGTGTGTGTGTGTGTGCATGTGTGTGTGTGTGTGAGGGGTTTTGGGCATGGCTGTGCCTCACTAAGTCGTAAACATGTTGTTTCTAATCACCCTCAATGAATCAATATGAATTGCTGTATTTCAAATGAGATCGACATCATTTGAAAATTGTGGTACCTATTCATACAAAGAGATTGATAACACATAATTAAACCAGATTATGGTAAATAAAAAAAAGGCAGTTTATTGGTGTAAAATGATGCCATTTTTACAGACTGGATGTTCTATATTTTTGAGATATTGAACGATGAACTGATGATTTTCTTGTGTAATACAACTACTCATATTCTTTCTGGTTGGCAGCATGCATAAACTCATATACACACATAATAGACGCGTAGACACACACACACACACGCACGCACACAGCAGTGGGATCCTAATATTTTTGTCAGCGCTGGTTGCCACAGCAACAGGGCAGAGCTTGTCTAAAGGAATCCTATGGCAGCTGTGCACTGGCCTTCTGGGAGAGAGAGAGAGACAGAGCGAGAGAGAGAGAGAGAGAGAGAGAGAGAGAGAGAGAGAGAGAGAGAGAGAGAGAGAGAGAGAGAGAGAGAGAGAGAGACACACACAGAGAGAGACTGGCAGACAGATAGAGGGAGAAAAAATAATGAAAGCAATGGAAGGAAAGTTGAGTGATGAACAATAGAGTTTTCATGTTGTTTTATTTCACAGAACCTTTATTTATAAAGGCTTGATCGGCAGTCCCCTTTGAGAATCTGTTTTCAAGAGGCACCAAGCCCAGAGAACAGCATGAACCCTGGCAGCAGGGAGGCTGTAGGGTTAGAGCAGACCGGGTTCACGACTCCAACAGCTCCCCTGCTGAACTGTCCTTGAGCAAGACACTGAATCCTGACCTTTGACCTCTGACCTCCGAGGGGGGCAAGCCAAAAGAGAATTTCCCTACAAGCTCAATAACGTATCACACTTTGCTATTATCGACAACAGATACAACATTTGCAGACAGGTATACACCATTTAAAGGTTTTTACGTGTAGCATTTTGTGTTTCTCAAAATTAAGACCAAATTTCCCATAAACAATGAATTTTATTTTTTATTTTATTTATATAGCACACTTTAAAATACAATGAAATCTCAAGGTGCTTCACAGAAAGAGTAAAACAATCATAGTACAACGTTAAATCTGGTCAATTTACGCAAAAAAAATAATGCGATTATAGGCATAAACCAAAATAAGGGTTAAAATAAGATGAATAAAATTAGAGACAAATATTTAGAGACCCAAGTTTAAAGGGAAAGCACATATGAACCAGGACCCTTGGGGAAAGCAGAGAGGAACAGGTGAGTCTTAAGATCTGATTTAAAAACAGCGAGTGAGTCTGAGGCCCTAATCGTTCCTGGGAGCTGATTCCACAGGCGAGGCCTCAGCGACGAAAAGGCACGATCTCTCATGCTTGTCAGCTTTGTCCGTGGCACAGCAAGGAGATTTGAGCTGCCAGACCCGAGTGTCCGGGGTGGGGATTGAGGGGTGAGGAGCTCCTGAAGGTAAGTTGGACCTGTGCAATTTACGGCCTTGAACACCAGGAGGAGTAACTTGAAGATGATCCGTTGGTTTATTGGGAGCCAGTGAAGGGAGTGGAGCACTGGGGTGATGTGCTGTGATTTCTGGCACTGTTTTGGACATATTGTAACCTCTGGATAGTTTTGGTTGGTAGGCCTGCGAGCAGAGAATTGCAATAGTCAATGCGGGAGCTGATGAAGGCATGGACCGTTTTTTTTGCATCACGTTTGCTCAGAGAGGGTCTTAATAAACCGATTGTTTCCTGCTGCAAAGAGGATGTCGCTACTTGTCTCTCCTCCCGCCTCCTACCATTTATTTTGAAAAGCAAGAAGGATAACAGCCCATGACAACACCTAATATACATTCTGACGAGGCAAGCTAAAGTCAAGTCAATGGGAACTGGAATAAAGTTGTGTGTTGCTGGAAAAGTAAAATCCTGCCAAATCCGACGCAGTGCCACACGTTGTAAAATGCAGTGTAGAGGCCAGCAGAGGCTGCCAGTCTTCTCAACAATTGTCTTGTTTGTTTACGGTTTTTGGTCAGAATCAATGTGCTAATGATTCATTGATGTGAAACTGCTGCACCTGGCACCTTTAATCAAAAAACAATGAAGATCATTGAAGGGTGAACACCATCAAAATTCACTATTTGAATGCCCAGAAGGCAGCAGTCCAATAAACAATTCATATATGGATATTATATTCCACTGTTTTTGCCCACTGCTGCCCCGCCCCCTTTTGGAGATTGATGTATCTAGTTGTCATTTGGAATGGCATAACCTCAGGGTATAATGCTAATGAGTGTGTGTGTGTGTGTGTGTGTGTGTGTGTGTGTGTGTGTGTGTGTGTATTAATCCCTTCGACAGTACAGGATCAAATTCAGAGAATGAGTAATGGGTCCTGCTGTCACTGTCACTCTGACAAGTATCCAAATAACCTTTACCATCAATGTGTCTGAGTGTGTGTGTGTGTGTGAGTGTGCTTGTGCAAAGAGAATACATTGCCTCCGTCTCTGTGTGTGTGTGTGTGTGTGTGTGTCTTTATGCATGAAAGTGTTTTTGCTTATGCGCGTAGAACATGTGCCTGTGAGTGAACAAGAGGTGAACAAGTGTGTGTGTGTGTGTCTGTGCGTGTGTGTGTGTGTGTGTGTGTGTGTGTGTGTGTGTCTGCGTGCTTGCCTCTGACCTGACAGAGCTTAGGGAAAAAGGGACTGACATGAGATGCTGTGAAGCATTACTGCGTGATATCCCATGACATTTACCACTCTCCAACACATACAACACACACACACACACACACACACACACCATCACACACACATACTTCATCCTCCCTTTATCCAGTCAGCTGTACTGGATCGAAGAACCCCTGATGGAAAATTCCAGAAAAAAGACCTGTCAGACACTCTGGTCCAGGAACATTAAGCAGTGATGGAGGAGGATAGAGGGAGGAGGAAGACGGATGTATGAATGTGTGTATGGATGGAGTGAGTGAGTGAGTGAGTGAGTGAGTGAGTGAGTGAGTGAAAGGCAGATGGGAATACTAGATGAGTAAGAGGGTGAGATAAATGTTTAAAGAAAAACAGAGGAAAAAAAAGAGGGAGAAAACAGAGAGACTAATGCAGTAAAAGCAGTAATGTAGAGGAGCTGTTAGATAGTCGAGCTGCATCATGTTGAATGTGCTGAGAGAGCAGGCCAGTAAATGACATCAACTCTACACTTTCAGGCAACAAGCTTTTCAAACAAAGTAAACAGGTTCCAGGGTAAAACACTTTGCTGAGTAAGCAAGACAGAAGTCACGCATCCCATTTTTGCATAGCAGCGCAAAAAAATAATAAAATATAGAAAGACAAATACAGGCAGACACTGGCAGAAAAATACCTTTTTAAAGGAAAAGTTTAGTGATTTTGGACCTACAGTATATATAATGTGTCTCTTAGACCTGTAGTACTTGGACCCACAGAGAATATTGCCGGTTGAAGCGGCGAGCTCTAGGCCTCTTGCTGCTAACAATGAGTCCGAAAGGGGTTTACAAAATATTTCCAAAAAAGCCAGTCTGTGAAAACCATATGGCGACCGACTGATATACCGACAGTAACGCACTTTCACCCCAGTGCAGTCCGTGCTGCGGCAGAGAAAAATAGATCTGTGATTTCCTGATTGTACGCGTAAATTTGTCATGAAATTAGAGCTAATTTTAATTTATGTACTTTGCAACCTTTCCGTTTACTCTCAGCTCCCCTGTGGAGTCTATATATTTTTTGACTTATTTGGAAGCTCGCCGATTCAACCGACAGCTGACTCTGGAGTCAATATTCTCTGCAGATCCAAGTACTACAGGTATGTAAGAGACAAATTATATATTAGGTCCAAAATCGCTGAACTTATCCTTTAAGATATGAATTTAGGAGGTGATAAGTCAGCCTATATTGCACAATCAAACAGCATCTATGAGCAACTACGCATCCATTTCTTCAACCTTTATTTATCCAGATAAAACAGACTTTGCACCCGTGACTTGCACTGCCCCGATTCCTGTTTACCACACATTCACACCTGGGGGCTGCCCAGTGCAAATGTGGGTTAGGTGCCTTGGTGAAGAACACCTTGATGGTAGTTGTTGAGGGAGGAGTGAGCGCTTGTCGCTTTTCCCCCCGAGAGTTTTTCAGCCGGTCTGGAATTCGAAAAGGCGACTAACTGAAGGAGAAAGGGAGATTGAGGAACTGAGATTTCTGTCATGACATGTTGGTGTCTCCCCATCTTTCTCATTTTCTCTTTCTTCTCTCTCTCTCTCTTTCTCTCTCTCTCTCTCTCTCTCTCTCTCTCTCAATTCAATTCAATTTAATTCAATTCAGTTCAACATGCTTTATTGGCATGAAAGTTAAGAACAGTATTGCCAAAGCATCAATATTGAGATCTTTGTATCAGTGTCTCTCTCTCTCTCTCTCTATCTATCTCTCTCTTTCTCTCTCTATCTTTCTCTTCTCTCTCTGTGACTGTTAACTTCATTTGATAGTCGATTGGTTGCTATGGAAATCAGAGGTCGTTCGCCTCCTGTGTGTCTCTTTGGAAACAATAAAATAAAAGAAAGAAGGAGAGAGAGAGAAAGGGAGAGCGAGGTAGAGAAGTGGTTAGTGAGAGTGACGCCATGCAGTGAGGTATTAAGAATTCATTTAGCCCCTGCTGCCACACACTTTCAGCCTCCCAGCTCTTTACAGCTCCGTCATGCTGATGCTTTAGGCACATCCAAACCTTTTGGGAAATAGTCTGCAGTGCCACTAAATGTTCTTTGGCCTTTTAAATCTTGGATTTGTTTTCTGCCAGGTCTATATGTTGGAAGTGATTCAGCTCAAGCAGCTCTGGATCAAACTACATCATACCTTTACTCTGCAGGCTTGGAAATTGGGTTGCAGTCGCCTGGCTGGGAAAATCTGGGCGTGGGAAATGAATGTGAAATGGTTCCTCGCCCTTAATACCTAGCATCAAAGTGTCCTTAAGCAAGGCACTTCACCTCCAACTAAGGTTAGACCTATATATTGGTTTGCTGATATACGGGGCCAATATTGGCTCTTTTAATAAAAATCGGATGTCAGCCAGTCAGTGTCGCCCCCCTCTCCAACATGATGGGGGTGAGGGAATGATTTTACTCATCAGCTTCAGGGGTGGCAGTCTGTAAAACCTGGATCCTGCCTCACCCCGGCTTAAGGAGCTGCTAGCCCACCTAAAAGAACTTCATTAGCAGGGCTGTCAGTGGAGAGTTTTGGTGTCCCAACATGGTCTAAATGCTGTAGGAAACAACAAAAATTGCGAAAAAAAATCCACACAAAGGTCATCAAAAGGGAATCCCAGAGATAGAGTGCCTTGGACAATGTTTTGGGGATTCCCTTGTGGTTACCTTTCTTTTCATATTCTCTTATTTTTGTTGTTTCCTACTGAATTGACACCGACTTGCTGTTTCAGAGGCTTTTCCACCTAGCCAAGTGCAACAAAATTCTGGGGGGAAACACTAAGTACTTTCTTATTATTGACATGAAAAAAAATGGTCAAATTTAAAGATATTGAATATTGGCACAAAATGTCAACTATCAACAGCTTCAGTCCAAAAATATCAGTATCGGTATTCAGTGGCCAACATTTGAAGACCGTAGTTGTACTGGGCAGCTCCCAGTAGTGAGCGAATGTAGCTGAATGAATGTGAAGCAGGGCAGTGAAGAAAAAGAGAAACCGGCTCAGCAAACAGTCGTTGAAAAAATAAAGGTTGAAAAAGTTGGAAGGTGGAAAAGTTGTAACATTTTCAGAGTTAATTTTCTTTGAACAAGATGTGTGTAATGCGGGCTCGTGCTTTGAATTCCATTCTGTCTTCCATCTAGTGGCGATGTGTGTGTGTGTGTGTGAGAGAGAGAGAGAGAGAGAGACAGAGAGAGAAAGAGATACAGGGCCTCCTCCAAGGCACCTACACTAATTGACTCATTTTTCAGAAGTGCAGAGAGACAGAGACAGACACTTACACATTGTTAGAGGCAGCTCATGTATAGGCAGCATGTGTGAGAAGCTGAACTGGAATACTGGGCATACTGGCGAGTTGTGGAGGCCTCTTCAAAAAGGATGCATTTGGCCGTGGAAATAACCCCAAGCTGATCCTGATAGCATTAGCCCATAGGCTGTCTTCATTACTTTGACTGGGGGGGAAAAAAAAGTGCTGACCTGCAGTTTCATCCAGCTGTGTTATTTGCATTGAAGTGTATATCTGCCTATAAAGGCTGGGCTTTTAGATGGTGTGTTCAGAAGCATCGCCTGGAGGGTCGCACCATAAGTTCGATGACAACTGGGGACGATATCTTTCTCCTCATTAGGAAAGGCTAGCTATGGAAAACAGCTGAAGTGGCAAAAGTGAATGTGTGTGTGCTGCTGAATGATGACGCAAGCTCAATTGTAATATTTGTATCCCTTGTAAGTAAGTAAGGCTAATAATTGATTTTACTGGATGCAAGTGAAAAATTACAATCAGTGTGTGTGTGTGTCTGTGTGTGGATCTGTGTGTGTGTGTGTGTGTTTGAGTGTGTGTATGTGCACTCTTAACTGATTTCGTGCCTGTGTTTGTGCCTGATTCATATTGCTTGCATGTACTAACCTGTGTGTATTTACCAGCCAGATACTGGCAGCCAGTGCTTTTTAAAGCAACATTGGAAGGTGCAGTGTAACCCCATTAAAACTGTATCTTAAGACCGTTAAGTAGTGTGTGTGTGTGTGTGTGTGTGTGTGTGTGTGTGTGTGTGTGATGCAGGTTTGGCAGTACAGTCTGTGAAGTACGACAAACAGGTATTCGATGACAAATCTTCCCTCTTAACCTTGTCTCTCATGTCTACTTTACAGCTATTAGCCTGCGGGACATCAATATTAAACATGCCTCTCTGCAGCGCTGAATCTTTCTCTTTAAATTACCCCCATCAGCTGACACACATTGATTTACTGTTTGATTTAATGTGGGACTTAACGTGTTCAAGTCAGAGTGTGTGAGTGTGTGAATGCGTGCTTACATGTGGGTGGGTGTGAGCATGAGCGTGTGTGTGTGTGTGTGTGTATGATAAGTGTGAGATGGCAAGCAGGAGTGTGGATGTATGCATTTATGTTTGTGTACATGTTTGTGTGCTTGCACCTATGTGTAAATACACGCATATGTGTACTTTATGCCTATGTGAGCGTGCATGTGAGTGGGTGTCTGTGTGTGTGTGTGTGTGTGTTGTTTGTGTGTATGCATGTGTTTTGCCCACTCACAGCCTATCTTTATCCATGCTGTGATATCTACAGTAGTGTTGCTCTTCGTGGGAAAGGTTCAGGCAGGGCCACCAGGAACATGTTGAGGATTTCATCTCTGTGGGAATTATGTCTGCTCACATTCTGTATCGAACTTGACAGTGAATGACTGTGAATATGACTGAGTGTGATTTTAAAGGTGTAGCACCTGCGCTATCAAGTCTTGCACTCACCTCCAGGGTATCTAGCAGTGACTTTCTATCTACCTGCTGATAAAACATGGAGCGTATGAAAAGTTTCATTGACTGCCTTGGCAGTCAAAACGTTTTATAGTCAAGCTTTTCTGTGATGTCTTTTATCTTATTTCTTTGTTTTTACTTGTTTAATTTGTTTTCTGTATGATGTTTGATTGTTAAAGCACTTTGTAGACTCTATTTTGAAGTCCTATACAAATAAAAAAAGCAAATGACAAACTATTATTATTGGTACTACAGTATTTTGCATTCTGATATATTACCTCTTCATTAGACATTTATGTTGGCTTTGCCAGAGAGGAGAAGACAAGTTCTGTTGATGTTTTTGCAAATCCTACTGGTCACTGACAGAGGTTGATAAAGGTAATAGATTACTTAATGCCCCTTTAAGCTAAAATCACACTCTGTGCACCCATCTGATATTCTGTTTTGCTTTTATTATACAGTTCAAAGTAGAGAGAAAGACAGGAATGTTTGGGATGGCATGCGATAAAGGTCCTGGGTCGGATTTGAAACACGCCACCAGGATGCCCCTGATATCCTGGTGCTTTGATATTCTGTTTTTTTTTTAAGCTTGCTATTCAAGAGGCAGAGACAAGAGAGACAGAGAGGGACACAGTCAACAAAAGAAAATGAAAAAGAATCTCCTTAACCTTGCCAGGCAGTATGCTCCTAGAATAACAGGTTTCACATTTTCTCCTTCTCTTTCCTCTTGAAGCGGTTCCTGTCCTGCAGGCTGTGTGTTGTAGGCTGCTGGGAGCCGTACAGTGTGCTGTGATACAGCCTTAGGGAGGGATTGGACCTCCTGGGCTATTACAGCACATCCTCCTTTATACACTTGTTAGCCAAGCGCTGCTCTCTCTCCTTCAGCACACAATGCATATTCAATCACTCCGTCACACTTTTTTTCGTTTTTGTCGTCTTTCTCCTGTGTACAGTTTGGTGCTGCATGTTCTGCTCGCTCCTTTAACTTGTTCTCAGAAATGCTTGGTTCATTACAATTTTGGTAATGTAAAAACACTTGGTATGCATAGGGATATTGTCTGATGTTTGGGCTACAGCAATTTTTAGTAATTTCGAGAAGTCAGTTGTCATTTTACATATTACAGAGTAAAAGAGGATTTTCTTCACAGGACCCCTGCAGCAGGTAGAGGTTCAGTGCCTTGTGTGAGATGTAATACAGCTCCAATTTTCGGATGCTCCAATGTCCTCCATTATGGCAGACAACATTAGTCAACCCCAGTAAAGTAAATTAATCTGTTTGTAGCAGTTATTCAGCCCAGGGATCATCCTCTGCAACACTAATGATAATGTTGATGAAGATGTTGAGGCTCCACCCTGACACACTGCAGGTAATAATTATGACTGATGATTATGATAATGATAATAATGTTAGTGATGGTAACAATTACGGTTCTGCATCATCAACCAATGATGCAGACGGCAATCTACATTACAGTATAATATGTAATATTCTCTCTATAGATCTCCTCTCTTGTAAAACCTCACATTGTACCATGGTCTGTTTTAGAAGATGAGTCAGTTAATAGTAAAAAATGACCCAACTTCTGGTCTTAAAAATTATGCGTTAACCCTGACCTTGGACTCTGCCTCAACTATTTTGCCTCACAGAGAGCATAGCCATGACGTTACCATAGCAACCAACCTGATGCCGAACTGAAACAAAATAGTTTTTCTCAAAAACTGGATGTTGACAATAGTTTTCCAATCAGAACAAATCTTAAATCTTTTTAATGGACGATATCTGCAACAGAAGGCCGTATCTCGCAACTTTCCCTTTAATGCTTTATGCAACTTCTCACTATGAGTCAGCAAAGTGTATTGTTGGTCCCGCCCTCCTCCCCCCCCCCCAGTTGGTCAACTTCTGTCCCCAGCAGTTGTCACTCATCTTGATGAGCTGTCTACCTTGAAACAACATCTAGCCTGAGGCTGAGGTACCCAGCATCCGTAAAGCCTCCACAGGCCTTCAAGAAGCAGACAGTCAGCACAGCCAGTCTTTAATTTCTTACTGCCTTTTGTTTTTTTGTTTTTTGTTTGGTTAGGTTATGTATTTGTATGTGTGTGTGTGTTTGCTCATATGTGTGTGCAAATGTATATGTGGATGTGCTTGTATATGTATGCAAATTTATGTTGGGTGGTTTTTTACCACCTGTGCATTTTTTTCTTTCCCAAATTGAACAAATATACAAATACTGCCTTCTTCCATTATTGTGGTTGTGATGCCACACCCAGCCAACACCCACAGCAAATGGTATAAATCCCAAAACATCCTGAACATCATTTAAAGCCAATTTCAGGCAATAGGGGGGTTTTGGCACATACACACAGTCGCAGACAGATAAGGTTTGATATATCCTATGCATTTATTGTTATTGTAATGTGAAAAATCTGCATATATAGACAAGCAAATTATGTTTCTCGCCACACTTTGAGATTTGATATTGGTGGTACCTGGAGATATGGGCTGAATGAAAACACTCTGCTTCTGTACTGCACTCTGCCACTCTGTGTGTTATTCTCCTTAACCCAGTGTGTGTCTACCTGGTTCGAACGTGTGAGCATGATGGTAATCCTGCTGAACTGCGTGACCCTGGGCATGTACCAGCCGTGTGAGAACATCGACTGCTCCTCAGACCGGTGCCAAATACTGCAGGTACACACACACACACACACACACACACACACACAGGTACAGTACAAGCATAAATACAGAGACACAGATGCACATGGAACCATACTGTATATACACGTGCACCCACACAGTCACACACACACACACATACATGCATACATAGAAACATACATGCGCACACACATACACACATCACGCACATACGCATGCATACACAGAGCCATTTATGTTTACACCCACACATACACACACTCACATAAACACACAAAGAGAATTATACACATACACACACAGACACATGAATACACATATATACTGCACACACACACACACACACACACACACAAAAGCACACTGCGTAGCACACATGGAGGCACAGCGCACACTTTTGCAGTTCTTATATACTGACATGTGTTCACACATAGGGAAGCACACACTCACATGTACACACTCTCCTTCCCTCCCTCCCTCCCTCCCTCTCTCCTTCTATCCCTCCCTCTCTCTCTCTCCTCCCTAGTCTCTCTTCCCTCTCTCTCCCTCCCTCCCATGCTGTGCATGTGGGACCTGTAGCTCTCTGCTGTGACTCACTACTAGCATGTGGTCTTTGATAACGCAGCGAACACGATTGTTTCTCATGCACAACACCTCAGTCATCTGGCAAATCGCAGGATCCCTTCTCACTCATGTCAAAGGTGGCTTGAGTGGGTGTAATGCGTGTGCGTGTGTGTATACATGTGTGTGTGTGTGTGTGTGTGTGTGCGTGCGCGTGCATGTCTAGTGTCTGTCAGTGTAAAGTGTTTGTTGAATCAGCCTGCCATCCTGTTTTTCCATCTTCTCACATGCGCTCACACTCTCTCAGACACACACATATGAGCCGCCACACTCATCATACCCAGCCAACACATCCACACACACACACACACACACACACACTCACACGCACCCATGTACACACATCCACACACAGTAGATTGATTTGGCTCCCTGGGAGATGTGGCTGGTGAGCGGGACCTAATAGAATTTCACCTCCCAGTATCTATAGACCCCGTTCAATATCAACATGGATTTAGCGGGCTACAGCGCCGCAGTCAATACGCTCCTCTCAGAAAATCCGTTGCTCAATACAATGGCTTCAATGGTGCCTCACTAGCACAATCTATAAGCTCTAACACATGTGGACCCTTTGGGGAATTCATTTTAGTTATTTAGTCAGCCAGTACATGGATGGACAGATGGACGGTTGGATGGGGGGAAGGATGGCTTGACTGGGTGATTACTGAATTTGAGATTCAATTGCAAGGGCAATCTGCAGATTTCTTTGGCATCTCAGTTGCTTGAGTTACAGTAAAATCACAGTGTTTTTTGTCTTATTCATCAGTTCTTACAAAGACAGTTCACAGCCAAGCTTTATTCAAACCCACAGAACTTTATTTTAAAACTCTACATTTCAATATAAGCGTGCTATAGCTTCAATGAAGCGTTGGAACGAGCAGATACAGAATATGTGACATTGTCGCACAGTATGGAAAAACTGATTTTCTAACTCGAGAGGAAATTTAAGGGGAAACTCAGGGTGCAAGGGGCTACAAAATGAAAATCAAGTTTTTGCACAAACAAGCCCTTGAAAAGAGTATTGAACAAGCAAATAACCCCCTTCATCGCCAAATGCAAGTGCAAATTGCTTGCTTCAGCTTTTAGACTAATCCACCAAGGCGGCACCCTTGCACCCTAAATCAGCCCCTTTATAATTGATGACCTGAACTGAGTTTCTGGGATAGGAAACCCTCTGCCTTGCTTCCTGATTTGCTGCAGCAGTGATAACAGCCATTCTGAAAGGACAAACTCTTTGCACCTTTCAAAGGATTTTATATGCGCTACAATAATTAAGGGCGGTTGGTGTTATGAGGTGATCGTGAATTGGGCACAGTCTCAATTTGCATGTCCTGACCTATAAATAACTATTATGTGGGCAAAACAATGGGATTTACATATAATTTACATACAGTATGTATGACCATGACAGGCACAAAGAGGCTTTATTTTTTGACCAACACTATTAGACACGCTTTCCACTCATAGCCCCTAGCTCACCAAAAATAACTTGTACTTTTCTACACAGTCACATGTTTTGTGAACTAGGGGCCGTGTCCCTTGTGGTCTAGGCACTTGAAGAAATCAAAACTAAAACTAAAACATATAATAAGACATTACATTAACCTACACAATTCAAATCAATTATCCCAAACAGGGATAACAGATCATTTTAATTTTCATATATGTGATTCATAAAGGCTTCTTTGTTTTTTTTTCTTTTTTTTTTGGAAATCTCTTATGTATCATAATAATATTCCTATAGAAATGTATAGTGTAATTATTGGGTATTTAGACTACATAAATAAATTAAATTGGCCTAACAGAAGGGTGAGGGTTAGGGCTTGTTAGCTCATTATCATTAGTGCCAGTGTAAAAAATAGACTTCTGGAAATTAGTTGTATGCACCCACATGGAGCGGACCTTGTGTACTTGCCAATGTGCAAACTTATCTCCACCATGTCCAGCAGCCGGGCATGGCATTATGATTTGGTCATTTTGGTGATATAATAGTATTGTATTGCATTGTAGAGCATATCACTTACAGCTTTACAAAAGTCAGTCAACCAAACAATCAAGATGTAAACTATATAGTTTACATCTTGATTGTTTGGTTGACTGACTTTTGAGTTATGCCATATAATTGTAGTCAATAGATAATTTCCATCCACTGAGGGTAACTTGTACACATGTTGCTGATAAGACACTAGTTGACTTTTTAAAGGCACAATACAGAATTGGGTGCACAGCGCCACCTGTGGTCACACCAGCAGAGCACATGATACAAGGAATGAAATGTACTTTGAAGCTGTAAAAGGTCTGTGGGCATTTGTTGTTTGTAACCATCAGAGCTACAGTAAATTAATCTAAACATTGTGAAGAGATTAGTTTTCCATTTGTGATAATGTGATTCTTTATAGAACAAAATTGTATAATAAAGCATCAAGATAATAAAAAACTAAAATGCTGTGTTTGTAATCCCAAAGTGATATCTTGTTTAAAGATAGAGTAGTCAAGCAGAGAGGGTTGATGTTCCACTGTAGAGCTTCCAAGAACACTTTATCACTCCTCCCCTGTGTGTGTGTGTGTGTGTGTGTGTGTGTGTGTGTGTGTGTGTGTGTGTGTGTGTGTGTGTGTGTGTGTGTGTGTGCATGTGTGTGTCTTGTGATGTGTGATGTGAACGATATTTCTAAAAATCCAGCCTGGACAGCTTTGGAGCAGCTGTGAGAGATTAATTTACTCTGCCTCCCCACACACAAACGCACACACACACTCATACAAATACATACACAAACATACACACACACACACACACACACACACACACACACACACACACATGCGCACAGACGTGTTCTCTTTGAACCTACCTGCCAAAGTATCTACTAAGCCTATAAAGGAGAGAGCAAAGTTAAGAACAAAAGAGAGAAGAGAGACACAGAGATAGAACAAGAGGGAGTAAAGAGAAAGAGAGAGAGACGGGTAAAGAGAGACGTATAGAGACAGAGAGAGAGAGAGAAGGGTAAGTGAAAAAAGAGACAGCAAGACAGACAGAGGAAGGAAAATAGAGTGAGAGGTGACAGAAAGAGAGCTGCAGAAATGCCAGAGGAGAAATCTTTCTGACATTTGGTGGAGTGTTCATCTCTCTTGGGTCAGTGAACTTTACAAACGGTGGCACCTCGTCCATCTCTCCTGCGGGATAAAGGTCACAGTTGCAAACTTTGACCGTTTCCCCTTCATTAGTAGGCCGGCGTGGCATCTCCGCACACGTCCGGGACTGCTGAGTAGGACGCTTTCTTTTGGCAGTGCGCCAGTGAGAAAACAAAGGCTCACGTCAATGGTTCAGTTTCAGATCATGGTGCCTACAGTACTTCCCTCTGAAAATCGAATTACAGGCACCACCAAGCGCGTCAGCTCATCTGTAATCCCCCGTATACACAGAAAACAACACCAGCTAATCTAGGCTTTTCACTCACAACAGCAATAACAACAAGCATTAGCGAGCAGAGATCTTTGATTTATTTGGATTTTTTCTTCTTCTTTTAATTAGACGCTTGATTAAAGCTGGGAGTGGGGTGTGAGGATGTGGAGCTCATCTCTGATTGCTGCTCAAACAAATTATTTTCCATTAGCCCACTGTTTAGAACAAACTACTCAACTGGAGAGAGAGGGAGGGAGTGGGAGAGGGAAGGGAAGAAGTGGAAATGGAGGGGGAAAGAGGGAAATAGAGAGTTAGGGAGGAATAGAGAAGGTAGGAGGGAGAGAGATGGAGACAAAGAGATGAGTGGAAGGAAGGAGAGAGCAGAAGAAATAGATGCGGAGAGATGAGGGAAGGGAGAGAGGAGTTAGGAAGGAAGTGTAAGAGATCAGCAGGGACGGAGTGGTAGAAGGAAAGAGGGAGAACAGACAGAAAGAAGGGAGAAAGATGAGTGGAGGCGAGGAGAGAGGGGAGAAATAGAAGTGGAGGGAGGGATGGAGGGAAGGGAGAGAGGAGGTAGGAGGGAGAGAGATGGGGAAGGTAAGAGATCAGCAGGGAGAGGGGGTTCGGGAGAGAATTTGAGGGCGGTGAGCGGAGAAGAGGTTTCTGAACCCCATTTTCGCTTGCTCAGTACACTCGGTATCCTCTTCATTAGGTACACCTACCTAGTGCAGGACAGGACCCCCTTTTGCCTCCACAATTTAGAGCCTGAATTCTTCGAGGCGTGGATTCAGTAAGGTTCTAGAAATGTCCCACAGCTGATCTCAGTCCATGCTGACTTGATAGCGTCACATTTCTGGCAGATTTTTTGGCGGCACATTTATGCTGCAACATCCTGTTCCACTTCACCCCAAAGAAGCTATTGGGTTGAGACCTGGGAACCAAGTTAAATTCACTGTCATGTTCTTGGAACCATCTTGAGATGATACATACTTCTTGACGTTTCCCATTATCTTGCAGGAAGTATCCATTTGACAAGGGGTAGATATTGGCCATGAAAGGATGCGCCTGGTTTGCAACAACGGTTAGCTACGCTGTGACGTACAAATGTTGCTCAGTGGGTACCAAAAGGGCAAAAAGTGATGCAAGGATCCATGGATTCATACTGTTTGCAGCAAAATGTGACCCTGCCATCGGCATGTCGCAACAGAAACTGAGATTCATTGGACCAGGTGGCGTTTTTACGCTTTTCAATCGTCCCGTTTTGGTGATCATGTGTCCACTGTAGCCCCATCTTCTTGTTCTTAACTGACCGGTTTGACGATTTGTGTGTTCGGAGATGCCCTTCTGCACATCGCTGTTGTGCTAAAATGTCATTTACATACTTGCGGCACACATGTTAGCTTAAACGAACCTTGTTCTCCTCTGACCTCCGCCATCAATGTGGCATTTTTTTCTGACTGGGTTTTGTTTCTGTTTTTGGTTATCACACCATTTTCTGTAAACTCTAGAAACTATAGTGCGCAAAAATCCCAGGAGGTTGGCGGTTTCTGAAATAATGGAACCAGCACGTCTGGCACTATTTTCAAAGTCAAACCTCTCAACCCTGTCTGCATGCTTTGTACTTGTGTTTTATTTATACGTGACTCCCTGTATGGAGGAGCAAGTTGTTTGCATAAACGAGGAGGTGTACCTTTTAAAGTCGATTCTGAGTGTATGTTCGCTTCTCCCTCATATACTCTCCCCTGACATTAGTAATAATTTATCTTTTTCTCCTCTCTTACACTTTTTCTTCACATTTTTTGGCTTTTTCTCATTCTTCTATATTGTTCCCATTGTCTCTCTCTCCCTGTGTCTCTCTCGCAGGCCTTCGATGCGTTCATCTACATCTTCTTCGCTCTGGAGATGGTTGTGAAGATGGTCGCCCTGGGAATCTTCGGTCGACGCTGTTACCTTGGCGACACGTGGAACCGTCTGGATTTCTTTATCGTCATGGCGGGGTGAGGACCTCCCTTTCCCTCTGCTTGATCTCCATTCTCTCTTTTATCCCTTTTGTAGGGTTTTGTTCCAAAAATATGACGCATGATGGACAGCACACAATTAAAACAATTTATGGTACAATTTAAAGGATAAAAGATAACGTCTTCAGTTGATAAAATAAGAGCACTTAGACTGGATTTTCTCTTTATTTATCAAAAAGAGAGAGAGAAAGAGAGAGATACTGATACTTGTTTTTTCCTTTCAGAATGGGTATGTGGCATTTTAGAAAGGAACTCTTCTTCTACAAAGCCTAACAATGTTGCAACTAGGCTTTAACCCACATCTTGTGCATAAAATCTTACTCATGTACAGTAACTGAAAAATTAAGTGTTGGGTTTGATACGGGCAATTGTACAGTATGTACAGTATGTGTAGCATAGCTTAAAACAAACCTTACCTATCTTGTGCACCCCTTTCATCCGTTGTTTAGCACTCCCTCTCACCATCTTGTTCAGAACGCCTGTTATGGCCACCTGTTGCTGTCTCTCTGTGTTGTTGTTTGTGCATTGCCATCACTGTTTTCGAAGGATGGATTTCCTTTGAAAATCTTCTCTGGCAATCTCTCTAACAATCTCTCGAACCCATCCACGTGGAATTCTGCCAACTCTGTTAGCGAGGGAAGTTGTGTAATATTTAAAATCATTTGAAATGCTGTCTATTGATCGTGACTGGAACTCTAAATCTGATTTTGGCATCTCGAAGGAGGCAAACGTTTTGTCTTTAAAGTTCCACTCTGTGATTGCAGTGCGGTGTCCTCTGTTGAAACACATTCAGACCTTCACTCAAGCACTGTGCACAGCTCACAGTTACCCAAGAGTTAGGAATGAGTGACAAGATGTACACTTTAGGCGATGAATACCTAAATATAGGTATGTCCACCTTCACATTATATTACAAGGATTCTGATTCAAACTCAATTTGTACCCTTGTTTATTTACACACCCAAAACCCTACAAAAGTGGTTTTCAGTCATGCCATGGAGGCCCAAGAGTTTTATTACAGCCAAACTCTACACCAGCAGATTTTTACTGATTAACGCACCTTTAACCAGATAAGGAGAAATTAATCAGTGAATTCAGCTGTTTTAGCATTTGGTTGGAATGAAAACCCGCATACACTTGGACCTCAATGGCAAATGATTGATAAATCTCTTCCCTACAATATGTCTATATTGAACGTCTAATAAGAACTCTCCATACTAATACTTCCAAATACCTCATATAAGTTTGTTAGAAAAACTTGAAAGAAGTGAATTAGGTTGTGAAATGTTCTTGGTTTGTCTTTGTTATTTTTAGGAGGGCAGTCCATTCAACTTTAATATTTTAATTTTAGACAGTAGGGAAGTAGAGAGGGAGATAGAATAAGGGACACACTGGGGGAAAAAAGCTCTGGAAAGATTCAATCCTGGCCCAGTGAAGGCACAAATGTTTCCAGATCTGCAGTACTTAACCACTTGACAATCTGTGCGCACATTGGAATCAAAGCAATTTGATGACTCAAAACAATTAAGTTGGATCTATACCATTTGAGTTTTTAAGAGATCATCAAAGGAGATGGCGCTACCAGTGTGCACACAGCGAGTGCCAATAAATCATTTAAATGTGCTGCGTTAAACAGACACTAGCCATCCAGTGTTTTTTTTACAAGGATTGGGCCTTTTTGAATGATGATTTCCAGAGCCAGATCGCACAGCCAACATCCGCCCAGGGTTACTGAAGGTAATATGCACCGCCTCCATCCTGGTGACAGGTTCCTTTCAAAGGATGTCTGGGATGTTGTGGGAATATCTCAGGCCTGTGTCTCCTGCTGCTTTTAATGACAATGAGCATATATATAGACCAGACACTGACGCACAAAGACAGAATCCATCATGGTGCAGACTTTCCACACATGTGCTTTCAACACTATGCACGTGACACTCTAATGAACTCTATGAACTTTCTGTTGGCATGTGCATGTCCATAACAAGTGTTTGTGCAAAGATTCCAAGTTTCCCTTTAGTTAGTCATTAAAGATCTTTTGAATTGAATGGACCAAGACTGAATAGGAGCAGCTTAGACATGTGTATGTCTCTAGTGATTTATTGGTTTGAAAAGATGTTTATTCACTTTAAAATGTATTGTCTAAACATTTTATACAAGCACTGACAGAACGTGACAGCTATTTATATGGACAGTTTTATATGTAATAAAATACAGCTGTATATGATTACGAATAGCCTATGATTAGGAATGTTCCAAAATGGATATTGTCAAGGGTTAGGGCTTCTTAAGAACATATGTGAATGCACGCAAAATGTAAGCCTTTAATTGAGTGTTAGGTTACCAGTGGCTACAAGGAACATGCCAAAATGTTGAAAGAGTGACAACAAAACTAAAGATTGTTCTCTCTTCTTCTCTTCCTTTCTGACAAAACAAAGAAAATGCCTTTTTAATTTAGTATAATTCAAACACATGGACATTTTTACATTTTATTTGTGGTGTGCACAGTGGCATGTCCCTCATAACCATTGGCAATCACGCTCCAAACACACTATGACAGGCCTTTATTGCTGATTGGATCCGTAAAGCTTAGTGGTGGTGAATCCATCCACAAATCTGGGCCTGGTTTCCAAAGCACTGTAACATTCTCATACTTTTAATAAGCCTGTGGGTTCTGGTAAAGTTAGTGCCTCTTGTTTTCCTGGATTTGGGCAAGAAATCTATAGAAGAGTAAGGATAAATAAGGGTAAATACATCACTGCATGGGGCGACAGCGTGCATGGCAGCCAAACCGAAAAGCTCTTAGGGCTGTTTGTGTAGTAGTGAATGGGCCACCGCTCTCTTCATCTTTGCCTTCTCAATTTTACACACAATCAGTCTGGGTGATGGAGTTGCTGGCAACTCTTTTGTTATGTGGCTAACTAGCAGTTCTTGCATTTTCTAAACTCGTGCCATTGAAGATAAGAGGGTTCGGGTTAGATAAGGTAAGATAAGTTAAGTTCATAATGACTAAGATGAGATGGAAACTAGCTGACAAGAGGTGTGTCTTCTGAACTTAGATAACCCCCCCGGCCTAAAACAGTTAAACTGCTACACTGCTCTAGAAGTTTATCTGTTTGGCTCTGTTTGTGCCTTGCAGTGATGTTTCTGCCCATTTCTTCCTTATAGATTCCTTGAATCGGAGACCCAGGGGAATGGGGAGGCCGGGGCTTGTGATGTATAGGTGTGTTTGGGTTGGAATGGGCTGAGGTAGTGATGGATGGTTCAGGTTCATTTGAATCTGCCTCCATTAGCCTCTGGCTTGGAACCAGGACAGCACACAGCAGTGTGAAGCATTGTTTGTCAATAGGTCGGTCCAAGCCCAACAGGATCACAAAAAAGCACTACTTTAGCAAATCCTGAGTTATCTAATATATACTGTATATTGGATCTCAGCATCATGGATAAAGTACAATTTGGCTCCAATGGTTAAACCAGTAGAGAACCGCTGACTAAGACCATATTGAAGAGGTCTAAAGATAAGTCAGAAACACAGTTCCTCTGTCTGTTATTCCAAAATTAGATATTGACAGTTTAGTTAAAGAATATTATTGAAGGCATTGGCTAACTTTATATGTTGCGCTCAAACTATATTTTTTCATGATAACATCTTTACGTCAAAATAGGCAGGTAACAGGTTGGAATGAAACTAATTTTCTCTTCACTCACTTCTCTTCGCTCTCTTGTCAATCAGATAAATTCTTCATCTTCCTTTTGCCCCCTATTTTTCCTACTTTTTTTCAGTGAACCTTCATTTTTCGATCTTGCATTTTCCTTTCCTCTCCCTCTTCCTTCCCTCTCTCGTCATCATCCTTCTGCCTCAAGAAAAAGCGAGCGTTGCTCATTTTCTTTCCCTACCCTGATTTTCCCAGCCGTTCCAGGGATTTGAACCGTCAAAGGCACACTGCTCCAACCTCTAGGCTAGAGAAGATACTACTGCCACCATCTTGCTTTTTCCCCCCAAGTTTTTTCCAGTGTTTTTCCCTCACTCTGATCCCTCTGTTTCATCTCATTTTCCTTTCTTCTCCCTCCCTCTCCTGCTCCTCCTCGTCCGCCTCCATTCCCTCAATCATCATCCTTAAGCGGCAGCCGCTGAGATCTGCGCCGCGGTTGCCTCGTCTCCGTGTGCCAAACCCCAACGCTCAGCATGTGCGTGGCAGAGAGAAGTCACCCCCCACCCTCCACCCCCCTACCCCCACACATTATTACGTCCACCACATGCGGCGAGTGTAGCGGCGAGGAGGGGGGTACGATAAAACGTCGCACCCCTGGGAACTAGCGTGCCAAACACAAACAGTAGGCGAGCTGGAGGAGCGGGATTAGAGGCGGCACGAGTTCCACGCCAGGCTCCGCTTAGCTTGCCTCTACCGCTGAACCCTGCTGAACCCCGGCTCCTGCACAATTAGTTTCTGTGGAACAGTGTGTGAGCATGTTGTCTACACACAGAAAAATAAAGGTGCAAACTGGTACCGAAAATGGGTCTTCGGAGTGATGCCATAGAGGAACCATTTCTGGTTCTTAATTCTTAGTTATTGGATGGTGGGTGATGGCGTAAATGTGGAAAATTTACCAAACCCCTCCATAGTATATATTGCGCAATTGCAAATGAGGCAATATAAGGGCAAACTTATTAGGGCAAAGTTATTTTATCTTGTATCCAGACTTATCAAGCTCATTTTAGGATTCTTTTAGTGAAATCATCTCACTGCACTGGCAGATAATCTTACCGGTTTCAACAAATTTGATTTTTTTTCAGGAGAATGTGAACTTGTTTCAGTATATTTACTTGGTAAAAGTGGAACTGTGTTGGAGAAAGTTTCTTGTTTCAGGATAAGATTTTCTTCATTGTTTTATGATGATTTCTTGAAAGAAGTGATTTTGGCATGTATCAAGTGAAATTTATTGAAACCAGCAAGATTATCTGCCAGTGCAGTGAGATAATTTGACTGAAAATATCATGAAATAAGATTGATAGGTCTGGAAACAAGTTAAAATCACTGGACAGCAAGTCATTTTTTTTTGCAGTGCAGATGTCTAAGCAAAGGAGTGCAGAAATGGTTCTTTAAGGAACCTCGGACTGAAAGGTTCTTTGTGGAACCAAAAAGAATTCTTCTATTGCATCACTCCGAAGAACCATTTTCGATTCCAGTTCGCACCTTTATTTTTCTGTGTGTTTGGAACACTGACGGTGGATCCTGTGTGCATGCACCTTCTTTCATTCATCTTCATCACATGCATTACATATCACAGTGAAACCTCATTAAATCAATGTTTCGGACAAGTCTCTTTCAACAATCAAACCAAGTGAGTACGTTTTCTTATAAACGTCCTCTCTCATCCCCCTGAGGTCTGATACTCACATCAGAACTCTTCCTGACAGCGGCGGCAGCGGCGGCAGCTCCACTACGCGCTACATAACCAGTGCCACAGAATATCTGTCTCTCCGTATTCAGATCTTATGAGTGCTGCAGTGATTATACACACAGCTGCTCTCAGCTCTGTGGTCACAGTAATAACATTACTTCCAATGAGTGACGCTGATCCTAATTCGTTGGTGTGCTACGCCACTGTGTTAGCCCTGCCTGAAGGGAGATGGATGGGGAGGGAGAGAGTAAGAGAGAGAGAAGCAGGAGGGGGGAGAAGGGGAGGAGGCATTAGAGTGATAGGGGTTTGCTTTTTTTCTGCCCGTTGACCCACCATCATCTATAGCATTATGCACTTCACCTTGAGGTTTAGAGACTGGAGGTTTAGTCATTCAAGCATTTCTTGGAGGCAGAGCTGCACTAGAACCAGAAATAATCTTATTCGTTGAGCTGAACATCAATGGACAGAGCCACAGTTTTTTTTTGTTTTTTTTTTTTTTGTTTAGGTAACTGGCAATCATGAATGGCAAAGAATGAATTTGAGTGAAAATATAAATAAAAAATCTAAATGGCAGTGATTTATTTTTTTCAGACCGTGACATTCATGATCTCGGAAGGTCAGCAGGCTAACCAAGGAGCTTACCTATATGGATAGATTGCATTTTTTCAGTTAGTAGTAAGAGCGCTAGGCTTCGTAATATTAGCTTCCTCGTTTCCTACCTCTCTCTGTCCATTGAGGTTTAACTCAACCAATGAGATTATTTCTGCCTCCAGAGCATCTCTTCCTCTGAGAAATGTCCGTTGAACTAAAACTCCAACCTGCCCCTCATGATCCATGTGTATTGAGTGTGTGTGTGTGTGTGTGTGCGTGCGTGCGTGCGTGCATGTGTATACAGTATGTGTGGACGTGTGTATATGTTCACGTGTGTGTGTGTGTGTGTGTGAATCCTTTTGTAATACTCTGTCATCTGGGGCAGTATTGAAGAGGCTATCTGTGAGCGCAGACCCAGCTTTACACCTCCTCTCTCCGGATCCGTTCATTCTCTCAGCTCCTCCTCTCTCCCTTCACTCCCTCTATCTGTCTCCAACATTCAACAGAGGGAGCGAGAGAGGAGGCAGCGACACGCTGAAGTGGTGAGAGAGCGTGAATTTAATATATTAGCAATATCAGGGAGAAAGGAAGGAGCAGCAAAGCATATTAAAGGAGCAATGTCAGGGCTCATGAATTTGCACATTTTACCCATGTAGGATTTCCTCTAAATGTGTCCTTGTAAAACCAGTTGTGATAAAGACAACCAGGACTATGTGTTGCTCGCCCTGTTGCTCACTTTGTTGCCTGTTGCTCAGAGTGTTATCTATCTGAGTTGCCCCAAAAATTGCCCAGTGTATGAATGAAACTCACATATCAGTAATCAGTAGTAACTACATTACCACACTACTGTCTACCTGATTGCTAGCTGTAGGGCCAGTATTGTTACAGCAATAGATGGTAGTACCTGATTGGCTCTTGATGGGCAACGTTGCACAAAAGTTCAGCTGCTGACAGATTTGCCAAACTGGCAAACGAGGAGGTAAGGTGACTATAGGTAAAATTATCATAAATTTCCCTGATTGTAGAAAATGAATGGACTGTGACCAGTGACTGGTTTCTGGAGTTTATAGCGTTTTCTGATGGTGTGTAGGCATGGCAGGAGGAGAGCAGAGCTGGAACCCATGAGGCCTTGTGGGGTTCAAGTTTGATACTGAAGCTACGGAGAAGCGGATATTTTAGGCCAGTATTCATTCAATATCATTAAATGTGACCAAGAAAATACAAGGATTAAGTGTTTCCCTGAGAATTTCATTCTTAGCAGAGTGAAACAACATTTAGACCATCATGGGAAAATAAAACTCTTCATTAAAACCCATCCTAATGAAATTCTTTTAGGTGGGTTGGGAAGCTTGAGGCAGGTTTCATTGCAGGTTTTACAGACTGCCACCCTGAAGGTGTAAAAATACAACTAATATTAGAATCCTCTGGTCAAATATCTGATAATAAGACCAACAACATATTCATTACCCGTGGTCAGGGAGGAAAACTGACTGGCCGATATCTGAATGTTAAAACACCAACATTCGTCCAATGTATTGGCAAACCGATATTTTGATCAAACCCTAGTATCCTGGAGGTTAGAAAATAATGCTTGTGCCCAGAAGGTCACCGGTTTGAATCCCAGATTGGTTACAAAAGTCAGTGCCGTCAAAACAAATGTGTGACGCATGACTGTGGTTTTACTGAGAAGCTCCCAGGAAATGTTGAATTGAAAGTGAAGAATGGCAGTGCTGAAAAAAGCATGCGAGCTCAGTCAGCCTTCCCTGAATAATTAACGATTAATATAAAAAAAATTCCTTCTTCTTCCTGAATAGTACGAGGATTTGGACAGACACAACACTCTTCCGTCTTCCGTTACTGAAGCATTAAAAAACATCAGCAGTGTTTCTGCTCCCACAGACGTTTTCCCATCTTGAATACAATAGTAGAAAATAACTCTCATTGTTGGGATGTGTCGATGAATCCGGCATATTTAAAAGCCACATTATTTTCCCCGGTGCAAATGGGACTGCAGACACAGAGGACAAGCTGCACCATGAAAGCACCAATTAAACAAGAAGCCTCCGGCAAACTGGCAGGTAGCTCCTTCAAGCCCTTTTTAAAGCTGACTGATATTCAACGTGTCCACGTCTGTGTGAATGTATGTGTGTGTGTGTGTGTGTGTGTGTGTGTGTGTGTGTGTGTGTGTGTGCTGTACCTATGAGTATGTGTGCATATATTTATCTGCATATGTGTGTTTGTGTGTATTTGTGTGCACATGTGTTTGTATATGTCAATATTTATGCATATGTGAGTGTGTGTGTGTGTGTGTGTGTGTGTGTGTGTGTGTACTTGTGTGTGACAGATGCTGCAGGTTTGGAGGGCTGACAGAGAGTGTCTGTTCTTGCCGAGGGGGGATTCGTTATTTAATCAGGAGAGTCTGCATGAAAGCAGCGCTCCACAAAGAGTCTGATGATGACGGCCGACTGATGTGTGCTACTTCAGGCCTGTCTGTCACTGAGTGGGAGACAGTAGCTGCTGTATATTAATACTAATAATAATCATAGTAATACTATTAATAAACACAGGCAAGAAAAACAGCAAAAAAACAGCAACAGTGAGAAAAAATCATATAAAATACAGAAAAATAAATGTAGACCATGGTGGAGATGATTGGTAGTCTCTATCTTACACCAGTAATACTGTTAATGCTAGTGTTTCTGAAAGTGAAGACCACATTTCCTATAAACCCTGTTGCTTCCTGCTGCTAAGAGGATGTGATTTCTTCAGTGAAAGGTTTTCTCTTTTGCTTTACTAAAGAGGATAAACATGTTGGAGGCAATTTTTCCATCGGTTTTTCTCTCCTTCCACCATCTGCCGTTATCCCAGAAACTTGGAAAGCTTCAAAAAGCTGTACATTTGGTAAGACAGTGGGCTGGCTTAAATACGCATACTACACGCAATGTCATATTCCTCAGTAAACGGGAGGGTGGACTGGGGGTTCCTAACTTTGAATGGTTATATATTGCTACGAGGCTCTGCCATCTATTAAATATGCTTAACAGTGATGATCAATGTGTTAGAGAGCTTGCTAGAGCTTCTCAGTTCCTGGACCTACAGAGGCGCAAGGTCCCCCTGGCACGTGAGGTGGATCCTAGTTTCCTGGGCTTCAAGAGGAAACCCAGTGGAAAGCTGGGCAGTCGCTCCCCTGGCTTCGGCGTGTGGTCGGACTGACCTGACATGAGCGACCTATGTGGCTGGGCAAAAGTTACTCTGGAGTGGGTAGGGTCTAACTCCGAGGCGGTGAATGTCTCGGAGGAGGTTATATCTGACCCCAGTATCTCTGTGAGAGCGACTGTGAATGTCGGTGGAACAGAACATCAACTTCCACTAACAAATGCCCGAGGTCGCCTCTTGAGGGCGCAACAACAGAGACAACGGCAACGCTGGACTGAGTTGAAACTTCAAGGGAAGCTAGCATGTCTCCCTGCTGCAGATCACTCTGTCTCCCACACAGTGTTTAAAAGTGTGGCTATAGATGAGAGCATTGTCATCTTCACTATAAAAGCAAGATTACAGGTTTTTCCAACTAAGCTTAATCTTTCCATCTGGCTTCCTGACAGTCATGCTCCTCACTGTAAACATCACGAACAGACAGCTGAAACCATGTCTCACATCTTAAATGGTTGCCATGTATACAGGGGGCTTTTGTAGGCACGACAGAATAGTGGATTTGATATCAAAAGATATCACATCTATTTTCAGGTCTTCTATAATGCTTTATAAGCATTCTACTGTGAAGCCGAGCATGTTCAGTCTGTGTAGTGAGGATTCAGAAGCGTTCTCTAATATTACAGCTAACACTCCCGATGTTGTTGTTGTCGATGAAGATCTTAGAGAGGTGTTCGTTCTAGAGGTCGGTTGTACTTTTGACTGCAGCCTAGAGGAAGCCTTTCTAACCAAGATGCTGAAATGTCAACAGCTGGAGCAGACCATTTCACAGCTAGGTAAACTAAGTGTAAACTTTTAGTTTTCATATTTGGCAGCCTGGGTCATGTGACGAGCTAGTTGTGAGGGGTCTTCAGATGGCTGGTCTCCGTAAGAGAAGGGCCAAGCAGTTAGCGAGGTATTGTTCAGTATCTGCTATCATTGGTAGCCGCTCAATATGGAGGAGGCGTTGCTTTTTATACCCATGAAGTGGATCCTGTCTGTTATCTTTCGACCTGCCACTGTTTTCATCCTGTGTGTCTGCAACAATGTGGTTGCCAATTAGGCACTTACTGACTCAATATCTGACTGCTTTAATAGTGTTTATGTCCTTTGTATGCTTGTATTTATGTGCACATAAATCTTTCATCTGTGTGTGTGTGTGTGTGTGTGTGTGTGTGTGTGTGTGTGTGTGTGTGAGTGTGGGTCTGATGTGTGGGCTTCCCATCCAATATGAATATGTGTCTGCGTCTGGGTTTGTATATGTGGGCAGTCTCTTATGTCTGGAACATATGCCTATACATCTCAACCATCTCCCTCTTACATTCTGAGCTGCCAAGCCTTGTCCTGTGTGATTTATGGTGAGGAGAGCAGATGGGAGTCCATAATTGATCCCTATCTGCGTTGGCAGAGCTATATTTACACATTTATCAAATCCGCTCCCTCTCCTTTGACTGAAACAAATGCTGTCAGCTCAGATACATAATGGAAAGTGGCTTTATGTTCAAGAGGATGAGATTTATATAAACTGCAGACGTATGTGGTTTCATCAAATACTGGATGGAAGCAACACTTTAGTTATCACCAGTGTTGGAGAAGGTTACTTAGTTACTTTACTTTGTTACTTACCTTAAAAGAAACTAGTTGCATTACAAAGTCACTCTAGTATAAGTAACTAGTAGTAATTGATAGTAACTAATAGTTAGAGTACTTTTGCATTACCCACCTCAAAAACATGCTATAGCTATTTCTGTGTTGCTCTTCATTGATTTAAAATGCAATGCCAGAATATTGCTCTATTTCTAGTAATAGTAAGCCAATCTCATTTCTATCTATTGTGTTTTAGGTTGAGATTTTAGTTTTGTATTACTTACCAATTGTGCTAACAAAAATAAAACAATATGAAAGACAATTAAAAGTAATAATATTCTAATCTCAATTACCAGAATGGAAAAACTAACTATTATTGTGACCAGTAATTTGCATATTTAATAGACAGATATGTATAAAGTGTTAGCGTTACTTAGCCCTGTGTGCGCTGGCATATGCACAACTATAGTTAACAGTAATTAGTTGATTTAATTGGCAGATGATGTATGAGGTGATTGAGTTAATGATCCTAACTGAATAGTTTTTGACACTAAGTCGCACAGTAAATGAACCCTGGGGATCGATCCATATTGTTGAACACCAACTGTCTCAGAACAGATGTGTATTCATGGCTGATTATCCTCGATAAACGTAAGCATAATCTTATCTAACTCATATGTAACATATGTAATAGTGATTTAGTTGTTGTAGGTTCCAGTTACACTTCCATGTACAGTGAGAGCCAAGCAATCTTTGCTCTCAGTTTTTTCACTTGTTTTATTCAATCAGCTGGGTAAGGCTTGCTGAAATTTTACAATGATGTTCCCCAGATTGCTTGGTTGCTACAGGTTGTAGAAATATGTTGCTGCAACTTCTTAGCATAGTGCTGCAAGCCCCGGATTTATCTATGTATATGTTTCTGGAATCCACAGATACTAGATCTAAAGTGTTAATCTGCAAGATCTTTCCTTTTGGATTTTGTCTCCATCTTTGGTACTCAGTGCTCGTTGCTGTGGTGTTTCTGCACTGCTCTTCCCAGAGATCACCTGTCAATCAAACAGTGTGGGCGCCTGTTGATGCAGTTTGAGTTTCTCTTTTCTTTGTCTGTTCAGCCATGGTGGCTATCGCTGCTCATGCTAACTACCCAGTTCTTCTTCTATTGATTCTGCTGTTGCTGCATGCTGCCGGAAATGTAAAACAAATCATTTCCGGTTTCCCAGGAGAGCTACCAGACACCGGGGGTTTAGAACAGCAAATGCAAAAGCTTTCATGACCTGGATATAGGTTGAATCACTGCTGTGTTATACCAATCAGTGATCGCAAGTAGTGACATCTATTTATAAATGTTGTGGGTCATTACTTTAAAGGGCTGAGTACTGAATATTTCAGTTACATCTATTTAAATGCCCATGTAGCTTAATGGGTTTGGGTTAGAGGTTCTGTTCCCACTTGGGGCCGCCCATGCTAAAAATTAATGTACCCATGGAAGTTTGAATGAAACAATCTTTGGATAAAAGCATCCACCAAATGGCATATTTTAAATGACATGTTTTTCCAGTTCAGTTTTCTGATTGGTAAGAAACCCAGATCAGCACTGCCGTTTACTCGGTGCAGTGTTTACAAAGTGGGATCCCTTCAAAACCAGTCCAGTTTGTTGGAACAGAGCAGCTTACTGACCATCTATCTCCACTGTGTATTTTAATTTCTAGCGATGTCTTATGGAGTCAGTGAGTTAGATGTGATGTGTGTAGGGGCTAACAGGAATAGATGGGGTGAGAACATGTGGGAAGAGAGATGGGGAATGTTTCCACTGGAGCTAGACAGCTTGGCTTTCATCTCTGACAACGCACACACACACACACACACACACACACACACACACACACACAGACACAGGGACATGTGTATGAGCATCTGTACCCAGCTGGAGGTGTAACAGTAGCTCATTAAAGCTCTCACACCACACACACTGTGGGAACGTGAGAATGGAAAAATAGACACACACAGAGAAGGGCGAAACAGGAGGATGGAGGAATGCAGAGAGGACAAAGATGAAGAAGGAAAAGATGGAGAGATAGAAAAGTGAAAAAGGAGGAGATGGGAGAGAGAAAGAGAGAGAGAGATGGTGGGGATTTGTGAGGAGGAAAAGTTGTTAGAAAGGAACAGAAAGGCTAAAAGATGAGGGAGAGAGGTGATTGCAGGATGTGGTAAGTTGCTGTGTGTGTGTGTGTGTGTGTGTGTGTGTGCGTGCGTGCGTGTGTGTGTGTGTGTGTGTATGCATGTGTGTGTGTGTGTGTGTGTGTGTGTGTGTGTGTGCATTTGCATCTGCCCTTCTGCCTTACAAACTCCTTCTGGGACAGAAGATGTATTGCGTCCATTAATCTAATTTTAATTATTGATGCCGTCTTCTCCAGAAGGAGTTTGGCCAGGACTGTTGGCATAAAATAAGACAGTTAGTGCTGCCTGGTAATTACCATATTAGTTTATTCTAGCCTATTAGGCTAGTATACAGTCAGCGAAATGGGCTAAATGTATCTATTTGGCTATGTTATTCTGTTTTCTGAGACCATCCATTGGCTGGATCAACAGCCTAATGGCTCTTTGCTAATATATGTTAACTTAATGTGTCTTAAAACAGATGGGCTTTTAATGTTGATGCTGGTAAGCTGGAGTAATGTTCATAAATACAGTGTTTCCCATAAAATTGCATTTGTGTGGGTGCATTTGTGTTTGTGTGTGTGAGGGTCTTCTTGTATGTGTGTGTGTGAAATTGTGCATGTATGTTAGACCCCATTTACACCTGGCATCGCATGCGACTTGTATCCAGATTGTATTCAGATGCGATTTATCCATATTACATTTACATTTGTTCTCAAAAGTGCATCTTCGGCAGCTGGGTAGAAATTTGATCCCCCCCCCCCAAACACCCAGGCTCCCCCTGCGCTTTCCCTCACAATATGCAAATTCCTCTGTCTGACTGTAGGCCTTAGTCTGTCCACAATGACAGTAAACATCTGGCTTCATTTGTACTCCAGCTGTGAGTCTCATCCATATCTAACCGATGGTACAGGTTTTCTCCTGTAGCCTGGCGGTGTTTGTTTCCTCGGCTCTGCTCACATAATTAAAAAACATTATTTCTCTTACTGGTCAGGGATGTAATGTTTTGGGAGGAGTATAGAAATTACATATGTGGCTTGGAGAAGCATTTTAATTTACTTTTACACCAATTGCGGCCGCAATGCGTCTCCAGCCACCTCCCGGTTTAAGCAGTCGGTTTTTAATCCGCCCCCAATGCATCTTGGGTGCATTTACACCTGGATTTTTATGTGCATAAGTGTGATTGGATTGCTATGTGATCAATCAAGACTCCAGGTGTAAATGGGGTCTTGAGGGCGGCGGCTATTTGACTGTTCTATGAACCACTGTAGCAGGTAAACAACCATGCTTTGGAGGTTTTATAAATGTATTCGGTTTGTAAAATTGTGAAAACGGCTGCTGGTATTTTAGAAATCACTAGCCACTTTGGCCAGTGAACAAACAAGTTAGTTTTCTTCCCTTGTTATATTGAATTACTGTTAACAAGCAGATAGGATTAACCACCAGTAATCAAACTCTGACACAAGACTGTATTGTCTATGAGAAACTTTATTTTTATTGCACTTTTCAAAGCAAAGTTACAAAGTGCTTTGCAGCAAACAAAATAATAATAATAATAATAAATTAAATAATAAAGAATCCAATAAGATACAAAAATTAAAACAGTCAACCTAGACCCAGGAGAGTTGTGTTTCTTGATCACTTTTGGCTACGGGGAAGAGAGGGAATTACATGTGATATAGATCAGTAGTCAGTTCAACCTACATCATTCCTAGCTTATAGCCCTAGACAGATGCTTGGGTAAAAAATGTTGAGTGTGGCTCCTGTTGCTGCTTGGAGACTGTTGGAAACCTGGTGAAGTTTGGGACTCTTAAGCTAAAAAGTTGAAATATTTCTTAACTTCAAGCACTAACAAGTACAGACTCTGCATATTTCCACAGCACATTTCTGATGACACCTAATTAATGACCTGTTTATTTGAATGTGATCTCTCTCTGGCGTATGACATATTGCATAATACATAAGCACTGCTTATACATGATCTGTCTGCTTTATTATAAAATGCCAGTGTGTTGTCTCAGGATCATAAAAAATGCAACTGGTAGATGAAGAACCTAAAAAAAAAAAAAAAAAAATTGCAGCTAAGATGTGAAGACATAGTTAAAGTTTAAATTTCACAACAATACAACTTTTTCATTCTTTTATTAATTAGATTCTGCTCATTAAAGAACAGACATGACAGTGACACTGACATTGAGAGGCAACAATATAACCAGTTTCCTGTTCTGAAGCAAATATGTCTACTCCACCTTTATTTTTTAAAGAGGCGTTAAAGGAATAGTTCACCCAAAAACAGCATTTTTGACATAATTTGCTCACCCTCATGTCAGTGGAAACACCGGTGAAGTTTGTATATCCAGCTAACACACAGCTCCATGTCAGCTTTCTCCAAAACAACTGAAGTGGTGTGGAACTGGTTCTTTACAGCTCCAAAAAGGGTAAAAAATGACCATGAAATTACTCCAAACAGCTTGTGCAGCATAATCCAAGTGTTCTGAAGCCAAATTATTGGACTGTAATTCCAATGTTTGTTTGTTTTTTTGCCAGAAAGTGAGTTTTGAAAGCCAGAAATCTCAGCAACTGGCAAAGTAATGACTGAGTCAGGGGCTGAAAAATCCTTAAAATACATGTGTTGGCAGAGGGGCCAACAACATAAAAAAAAAACAAAAAAAAACAAAAGAAAGCAGAACAAAAACAGTAGGGCGACCCCCCAGAGATGAATTGGTGGTAGACTATTAGGATTGGATCGACTCCTGTGGGAGTATTTCATTATGCTAACTTGTGAAAGTGCTTTTGGGGATAGAAATCGGCAGAGACGGAGCTGCTCCCTTAAGACAGCCGAGAGAAAACAGAAAGAAAGAGAGGAAGGTATTTAAGGATTGGTTGAAAAATGCACATTTTCCCTCCAACGTCCCTCGGAACAAAACTAATCTAGTTTCTCCTTTCAAATATTCATGAAGATGTTTGGTTGGAGAGCGGTCCCAACTCAGACACAGACAGTCACTACATTTAGTTTGACTTGCGTGTGTGTGTGTGTGTGTGTGTGCGTGTAAAAGCATCTGCATTTATGTGTGTGTGTGTGTGTGTGTAAGAGTGTGTGTCATATGTGTGGGTTCACTACTTACATAACTACACTCTTCAACAGTGTCCATGTGTGAGAGAGAGAGAGTGCATATGTGACTGTATGAATGTGTGAGTGTGTATGGGAGAGAGAGGGATAGTGTGCTTGTGTGTGTGTGTGTGTGTGTGTGTGTGTGTGTTTCTGTGTGCATGTGTGTGTGTGTGCATGCTTGCTACTCTCTGTGGCCTCAGTCTTCTGATTTGACACAGCTTCGTGAGAGCCTAGAGACTCCCCCAAGCACTTACTCTACTGTGTGTGTGTGTGTGTGTGTGTGTGTGTGTGTGAGAGAGAGAGAGAGAGAGAAAGACTGAGGCTATCTGTCTGTCTCTCTGCTCAGCCAATGTGTGATGTTTCAGAGGTATTAGTGCTGTCTGTGTGTGTGTGTGTGTGTGTGTGTGTGTGTGTGTGCGCCTATGTGTGTGAGAGGCTTAATGTATGTGTGAGGGCAGCATTTTTCTGCGTATGTGTGTGTGTGTGTGTGTTTGTGTGGCCAGAACAAGCTGCCTTATCTCAAATTGCTGTAAAAAATTGACCAAAATGACAGATCCTCCATTACGCCCCACACCCACCACCACCACCACACACACACACACACACACACACACACACACACACACACACACACGTACACACACACACACACACACACACACGTACACACACACACACACCCTCTCTGTCCACCCAATGCAACACAGTAATTGAAATAGCAGCTGGAGAAACATCTGACTGCAATTTTACTCTCTCTTACTCTCAGTCCAGTCCATTCTGTCCTTTCCCTCTGGGAAAGGACAGAAGTCAAACTGATCACTGTCAAACTATCACACACACATACACACACACACACACACACACTGACCCCTCCCCTCGTTATTTTGGGTCTCCTGGTGTTTTTTTTCCTCTCTCGTGTCTCACTGGGGAAGTGGATGATGCTTCCAGCCTGCGCTCTGCTCCCTCCGTGGAAAACCACTTGTCAAGTTAGATCACAGCCACACATCGAGGAAACAACCTCACCGGTCACAGAGATCCTTCTGTATCCAGGTATTCTGCGAACTCTGACCTTACTTTAACATGGTCGGTGTGTTTTACCTGTTCGATTTTGCCGGAGTCGCTGCTGAGTTGCGGCAGAACGGAGGCTTAGCCGGCTCCTGTCACCGCCGAGGTTACGGTAACAGACTGGATGAGACTGGATGGTGCAGCAGGCGTCCTGGCTTTTGGACTGTGATGACACATGAGGTAGCTTCATATTTCATGGCTCGCAGAGTTAGATCCACACCTGATGGATGCTTTGGAGCATGTGCAGTGGGTTGGTCACGATACCGGACTGTAAAGAATGAAGCGAACTGTTCTGTTCATGATTTTCACCGTCAGCAGGACGCAGCTGCAGGTTTCCAACTTTGAAACTTCACAGAACTTTGGCGCGGTCAAGTTCTTCCAACTTCAAAACCCGTATAACTTACTATATGGGTATGTGTAGGCATGTGTACATGTATACGGTATGTGTGCACGTACAGTATATGTGTATATATTTATTAGTAGTAGTCCTATTATTAGTATTATTATTATCATTATTATTTGATTAGATTATTATTTATGTATTTTTTTTTTCATTTTTTTTTTAATTTATTTATTTTTTATTTTTATTATTATTTTTCTCCTATGCTATATGCCTAGGTATTACGTAGGCATGCATAGGGAGTTATCCGAATCCAGCCAGGGGAGGGGAAGGGAGTAAGCTTAGGTGGGGAGGGGAGGGGAGGGGAGGGGAGAGGAGGGGAGAGGAGGGGAGGGGAGGGGGAGAGGAGGGGAGGGGAGGGGGAGAGGAGGGGACAGGAGGGGAGGGGAGGGGAGGGGAGGGGGAGGGGAGGGGAGGGGGAGAGGAGGGGAGAGGAGGGGAGAGGAGGGGGAGGGGAGGGGAGGGGGAGAGGAGGGGACAGGAGGGGGAGAGGAGGGGAGGGGAGAGGAGGGGAGGGGAGGGGGAGAGGAGGGGGAGAGGAGGGGAGGGGAGAGGAGGGGAGGGGAGGGGAGGGGAGGGGGAGAGGAGGGGAGGGGGAGAGGACGGGGAGGGGAGGGGAGGGGAGAGGAGGGGGAGAGGAGGGGAGGGGAGAGGAGGGGAGGGGAGGGGAGGGGGAGAGGAGGGGAGGGGGAGAGGACAGGGAGGGGAGGGGAGGGGAGGGGGAGGGGAGGGGAGGGGGAGAGGAGGGGGAGAGGAGGGGAGGGTGGGATAAAATGTTACGTTTCTTTCTTTTTTTTCTCTCTCTTGAATTACATTGTCCGCAACAATGTGTTATGGAGATGTATGGACACATATGAATGTGATACATGCAGGCATGTGTATATGATTTATTATTGTTACACCGTAAAGAAACAAAATACAAATTTTATCACAAAAAAAACCCAAAAAAAAACCATATAACTTGGGAGCGTCTACGTTCTTCCAACTTTGATATTTTGCAGAATTTGGAGCACCTGTATTTTTCAACTTTGAATCCTGGGCACAGTCAAGTTTTTTCAACTTTCAACAAACCTCGCAGGATTCCATTTCGAACTGTGAAACTTCCCTTTGGAAGACTAGGGGCTGGGTGAAATTTTTTTTTTATGTTACTGTCCATTTTACTGTTATTTTGCTGCCAAAATTATTTCAAAGCCTCCCAGCCAGATGCGCGGGTCAAAATGTCTGGAGTGAATAATTGGATAGGGGTTTTTAAACACTTGAAAATCTCCTGGTAGGCTCTCCAACTTCTCAGTGAAATGAGCTTGTTATTATGCCGTGCGAGAATATCTCAGAGTAGAATACGTGTGGAATACCTGAAACTTGCCTCAGTTCCCCGTACTTTTCTTTTCCATATTTTGACAACTCTCTCCCCCCTTGACAGCCCAAGAACAGCTTTCTTTTGTTCAGCCAGGTATATGCAGATTGCTCTCCTCTCTCTCTCTCTCTCTCTCTCTCTGTTCCTCACGTTGTAATTATCTCCAACACTTGATAAAACCCTCAGGCTCGTTCTCCCTCTCTGTCTCTCGCTCAATCTCTCTTTATTGCCATCGTTATATCGCACTTAATCATCCCTTGGTGCTTTACTTTCCGCTGGTTTTCTGATCTCCCCCGTTCTCGTCTCACTCTTTCTCCGTCTCCTGTCATCTCTCCATCTCTTTCTCACTCTCTCTCTCTTCCCTGTCTCTTTCTGTCTGTCCTCCCCGTCTTCTCTCCATCTTTTTCTGTACTTTCCATCCTCTCTCTCTCTCTCTCTCTCCCTCCCTGTCTCTCTCTCTCTCTCTTTCTCATTCTCCAGGCACAATAGGTTTTCTCTGTAATAATTTGCCAGAAATAGGTCAGATAGGAAAACACTCGCTCTCTGCTTCCCTTCTTTTTCTCCGTTATTCCACACGTAGCTTTACTTCAAGCTTGTTTACCCCCCCTCCCCCTCCCCATCCCCCCCCCCCCCCCCCCCCCTCCCCCTCTACCCCCCTCCACCCCCTCCTATCCCCACCCCTTCACAAGGCTTTTGCTTTCATCTGTCAAGCGGTTGCAGGTTTAGTCCCCGACTTCTCGCACTTGCATGTGCCTGCAAATGAACAGAAAACACTTTGATGCTGTCATGCTCTGTGCTAATAGGAAGAGGTGACGTGTCCGGTTTGTGAGGTCTGCTGTGCTTCTTCACTCTTACTTTGACATCTTCTTCCATCCGTGTCAAAATGCCTGAATCTCTGGCTTTTACTGCCTGTAGAGCGCTTTGTAACTTTGTTTTGAAAAGTGATATACCAAAGCACATTAATATTCATGTACAGCTGCAAACTAATCCAGGTTTGTGTTCTCTCACAGCATGTGGAGTAGACACTTTTTCCAGTTTGCACAGATGGAGAAGCTAATGTTATGAAGTCTTCCACTGACCCCTGGTTCTGTGAATGCCTCTCTTTATTAGGCATATCAATTCATGCGGATTAATTCATGTTAGGCTCGGCAAAACAGGCCCCCAACTGTGCAAGGCTCCGGCTGCTTCTGTTCAGGCTGTTTTTAAAGGAGCAAACATGGAGGGAGGAGGAAATTAAATTGAGATGAAGTCAGAGGTTGAGATGCATTTGTTCTTCTTTGCGCTGAACACATTGACTTTACTGTGGTTGTTTTTTTTTTTCTGATGCTGGTGGTTTTCATTCATTTGGTTCTCTTTGATATTCTTTTATAGACTCTAGGGATATGGAAGTACCTGGATTGTTAACATGTTTGTGTGTGTGTGTGTGTGTGTGTGTGTGTGTGTGTGTGTTTTCCAGGATAGTGGAATACTCCCTGGACCTGCAGAACATCAACTTCTCTGCCATCAGGACGGTGAGGGTGCTGCGGCCTCTCAAAGCCATCAACAGGGTGCCAAGTAAGTCTCCTCTCCACACTTGGGTGAACAAACATCATTTGCATTACAATCAAAGGTGTTATAATGCTGCTCTAAGCCAATGAACAAGAATTAAACTAGTTTTAAAATGTGGGAAATTGGTGTCTTGCTTCCCACAGAAACCTTGCCTACCCAAAAAGCCAACTTTTCAAGTTATTAGTTATGAACCAAAGAAACAAGACACTTTTCCCAGGCATATTCATACATTTAAAATCAGCATTTAACATTTTATAACAGATTATTCAATTATGTGACTTGGTCTCAGATTGATAACACTGACAGTCTATGGAGGAGCAGGCATTGTATTGTCAGAAAAGTACTGTCAAATAAAGCAGTATATGTGAATATCGCAGCTACGTCATCGTCCGGCTCTGTCAAGCTATCCAGGAGCATTTTGCTAAAGCTAATATAGGCCAAGACACGACCAAACGTGTTACAGCCTCCAGGCTTCATGAGGTTCACTCATGTGATACAGCCCTCTCCCTGTGGCTCCCATTCAGCACCATGGTCAGCTCCCCGGAGCTGCTGGGACTGTACAGCCGGTCTGGTAGCATGGTAGCTGTCCATGGTGCTGAATCTGAGTCGCATGCTGATGCTTTTTCTGATGTTTTCTGAGTCATAACCCCAGAAGTACCAACTGCGAACACATTCAGATTAGATACAAACACGCTGTAGTTATTACTTGCTGGAGGGAGTGTGATTTCACTTTGTGTTGATTGCATCTGTGATGTTTTGTAACCACTGTGGCCTGCGGTGATAACTCTGACTTATTAATGTTTAATTTGAAATACTGAGTCTTTGTTTTTAGGATATTTAGAGGGGAGATTAGGTGAATTAATGGGATCTCTGTTGATGATATAGTACAATGATATACCATACCCCTTCCATTATTTATTATCCTGAGAGAACTCCAGATTTGGATCGTCAGAGATCAGTACAGAAATTGTTTACTTTAAAATGACAGGCTCATCCCTGGGTGAACTCAGCTGGAGCCTACAGCTTTGTTTATGCTTTCCGTGTGGCTATGTGTGATCTCCATATGCAAGCAGACATATCTTGGCTTTCATGCTTCTCACACTTCTCAATCACTTCTCGAAACCTCCACCTCTTTAGTGGCACTGTAGGAAAATTCAGCTGTACATATCGCCCAACAACACCACCAAAAAAAAAAAAAAAAAATGCATCAGAATTGGCCAGTAGTTCCGGTTCCTATTTGTTCAGCCAATCCTGGATGGAGGCACGATTACACAACATTGATCCTATGAATGAATTTCTTTTCAAAGCCTTTGCCTTTCCATCAAGGCAAAGGGCGGCTACTTTAAAGAATCGAAAATGTAAGATAGTTTTGATTTCCCTCATCCTACCGACTGGGGTACCCGCAGACAGAGGTATACTTTTCGTCATATCTCACAGGTGCTTTATTCTATCATTCCAATTTTTCATGACTTTGTCAATCAATTTGTTCCTAATGACTTCATATCATTGTTTTCTGTTTCTGTTTTAATTAGTGCTTTTTAAAAACACCAATGTATTGGGGTCCTGGGGGACCCCAGTCAAAAGCACCCAATTCCACCTATGCAGTTTTAATAGATGGAACTATTTATTGAGTTCATGTTTGCCATGGGTCCTAATTTAAAGTATCACACACTATCGGGGGGGGGGGGGGGGGGGGGGGGGGGGGGGGCACTCTGTCAGTCATAGAGAGCCTAAGTCCCTCCCCTTCCGGTGGACCACCATGGGACCTTATTTCGGAAAAAATATGTACGGTAGTCAACGGCGAGAGACAAATAATTGTTTGATCCCGTTTGAATTGTGCCATGAATTACACATATGATGTTTTGTCAATTTAAATGATAATTTTGCAAGTCAAGAAAGTCGCAGTTTGTGGTAAAACTGTTGAACTATAAGATTGTAAAAATACGTAATTAGAAAGACTACGCACCCAAAAGTCGCGCAAGTGACGTAACTTCCTCTCTCCACAAGCTACCCAGAGCCGCTGAAGCTAAGTCCCTCTCAGATAGCAGGAGTATTATACACAACCTGGAAGGTAGACAGGAAGAACGGATTTAAACTGGTTTAGGATAGTTTTAGTACAGTGGGGGCTAACGTTAACGCGATGCCTGTGTGTGTTTCCTATGTTTCGTTCCATGTTGGTGTTGGTGACGTATATTGTGCGAGACGAGAGATGTAGTTCACTGAGCGGTTTCACACAAAACTAAACGTTACTGTACTGTTTTACAACAAACTGCGACTTTCTTGACTTGCAAAATTATCTTTTAAATTGACAAAATATCATATGTGTAAGTCATGGCACAATTCAAACGGGATCAAACAATTATTTGTCTCTCGCCGTTGACTACCGTACATATTTTTTCCGAAATAAGGTCCCATGGGGGACAGCGGAAGGGGAGGGACTTAGGCTCTCTATTTTGAAGGAGACAGACACAGATGCAGCAGACAGATTTCCTCATGTGCTCTGTCGATAGAGCTGCAACGCTTAATCGATTAATCGATTAGTTGTCAACTATTAAATTAATCGCCAACGATTTTGATAATCAATTAATCGGTTTGAGTAATTTTTTAAGAAAAATAAGTCAAAATTCTCTGATTCCAGCTTCTTAAATGTGAATATTTTCTGGTTTCTTTACTCCTCTATGACAGTAAACTGAATATCTTTGGGTTGTGGACAAAACAAGACATTTGAGGACGTCATCTTGGGCTTTGGGAAACACTGATCGACATTTTTCACCATTTTCTGACATTTTATACACCAAACAACTAATCGATTAATCGAGAAAATAATCGACAGATTAATCGACAATGAAAATAGTCGTTAGTTGTAGCCCTATCTGTCGACGACCCTAAATACTGCTCTTCCTAAGGTAAGATGATGTTCAAAGTCAGAAATACAATACATAATTCAATTAACTGTAACTTTCCTAAAATAATAATAATCTGTTGGGTTTTTTTTCAGATGACATCAATTACATAACTAATAATGTTTTGAGAAGAAATAAGTTAACATTTTGCTATGATGGTTGTTTCTTACAGTAGTTTATTCTTGGGGACCCCAGTCGGTAGTCCTTGTATGTTAAATATGTTGGTAGGATGAGGGTTAACACTTTTTTGGCCACTGCATAATTCCATTTGTGTTATTTCACAGTTTTGATGTCTTTACTAATATTCAAAAATGTGGAAAAAAGTAAAAATAAAGAAAAATGCGGACGAGGAAACAAAGTACATTGTCTGTATTGAAATTCCTAAAAATCCTTCCATCCACGCAGCGAGCCGTTCTGAGCCCATCAAAACCTCCTCAGCACCCAACAGAACGTAATCATCGCTGTAACGACATCAGAACCGGCTGAACTGTTTTGAGAACACCAACCCAGCCACTTAGACTCCAAGAGTGCTGATTATTCTCCGGCCTTTTTGATGAGAATAATCAGGGCTCGCTGCCAGTTGCTTTTGTGGTTTATGTGTGTAAATTGCGCCTAGCAGGCAATCATCTTAAGAACCTTGGAGTACTCTCTAAGTCGGATATGCGGGTGCTTGAAGTTAATGTTGTTTTGCTTCCTTTATAAGTATAATTGCCAACCCACCCACTGCTCATATTTCTGCAACATAAACTATCCAAGCTATTTCTCTCTGAAAGCAGGTGCAACCAATTTGGTTGGTTACACTACAGATGCCATGAAACGTGTGTTGAATTCTATATTTGGCGTATCACATATAAATATATACAGTATATGTGCATGCAGGGATAACACCTAAACATACATGCATACATGTTTCCATAGGGAGACAGTGTATGTGTATGAGGAAGCAGGATTTAGAAACACAAGAGATTTTAAATGAGCTCTGTGATCACAGGCAGGTCCCTGGTGCATCCTTGCTTTATAATCTTTCTTCTCAAACTCTTTTTCTTTCTTTCTTTCTTTCTCTAACTCATTCTCACTGTCTTTCTGTCTGTTTCTCTGAATTATCTCTCTCCCTTTCAGTTTCAATTCAAGGTGCTTTATTGGCATGAAATACAAAAGTGCTTATTGCCAAAGCAAAGCAATTAATTATTTAATTATAATTAACAGTCAATCAATTTATCTAAATATTTTATGGTTTTCCTGACAGGCTGAGACATATTTGGCTGCAGTAGTGGCACACTCCTTTTTCTCTCCTAATGTATTGGAATTTTCTCATTTGTTGGAAGGTTTTCAATATATTTGCAAATGGTTTTGAGGTAAAGATCTATAATTCCTTCATTATTTGAAATTTGGACGTGCACTTTCACTCTTGGTGTCTATTTCTCTTGGTTACCCTCTCCTTTTCCTACATCTTTCCTGCATCTATCTCTGTTTCACCAACTCTCTTTCTCTCTCTCTCTCTCTCTCTCTCCCATTCCATCTATCTTTCTCTCTGTATGTTTGACTTTCTTTCCGTCTCTCTTTCTCTGTCTGACTTTCTGTCTGTTTCTCTCTCTCTCTCTCTCTCTCTTTCTCCAATTCCATTTCTCTCTCTCTCTCTTTCTCTGTCTGACTTTCTGTCTGTTTCTCTCTCTCTCTCTCTCTCTCTC
The DNA here is from genome assembly GCF_048128805.1 of Centroberyx gerrardi. Lineage (NCBI taxonomy): Eukaryota > Metazoa > Chordata > Actinopteri > Beryciformes > Berycidae > Centroberyx > Centroberyx gerrardi. The sequence goes on from NC_135999.1 coordinate 27,151,308, forward strand.
TCTCTCTCTCTCTCTATCCCTGTCTCTCTGTTTTGAAACACATTCAGGAAACGTCCATCCTGACATTTATCAGAAGCCCAGTTATCGCATCCATCCATTCATCTATCCATCTTAGAGAAAGAAAGAGGGAGAGAGAGATTGATGCCCATGTCCCTTTTTTCTTCTCTCTCTCTCTTTATCTCTCTGATCCCCCTGTTTCATCCCTCTCTCTACCATCCCCCTCTATCACCATCTTCCTCCTATTTTTCTTCCATCTTTCCTTTACCCTGTCATGGCCAATCTCTTATATACCCACCTTCCTCTATCATTCCTCTCTCTCTCTTTCTCCCTTCTTTCCTTCCCTCCCTCCCTCCCTTTTTCCCTCATCCCCCCCTCCAGCATTTCCTCCTTCCTCCCTCCCTCTCAGCAGGAGCGGAAGCGGTAGTTGTCCTTGGGTGCGTCTGGAGAGCAATTTGTTCCACAGGGAGAAACAGATCCAACCTGTGTTCTGCTCTGGTGAAACTGCATCACCACTCAGAGAGACAGACAGACAGACAGACAGACAGACAGACAGACAGAGAGAGGAGACAGACAGACAGACAGACAGACAGACAGACAGACAGGCAGACAGACAGACAGACAGAGAGACAGACAGAGAGAGGAGACAGACAGACAGACAGACAGAGAGACAGAGAGAGAGAGACAGACAGACAGACAGACAGAGAGACAGAGAGAGAGAGACAGACAGACAGACAGACAGACAGAGGAGACAGACAGACAGACAGACAGACAGACAGACAGACAGACAGACAGACAGACAGACAGACAGAGAGAGGAGACAGACAGACAGACAGACAGACAGACAGACAGACAGACAGACAGACAGACAGAGAGAGGAGACAGACAGACAGAGAGACAGAGAGAGAGAGAGAGAGGAGACAGACAGACAGACAGACAGAGAGACAGAGAGAGAGAGAGAGAGAGGAGACAGACAGACAGACAGACAGACAGACAGAGAGACAGAGAGAAACACAGAGAGAGAGAGAGAGGAGACAGACAGACAGACAGACAGACAGTCAGAGGGATTCTGTCTGTACTGTGATCTGATCTTTTTTTTTTTTTTTTTTTTTGTCCATGCACGATGCAAAGCAGAGCAGCCAAGTAACAAAAACAAGCATGATACATTCAACTAATGGTTTGGTTTGATACAGACATACAATATTTTGACCAAATCTGAATGAAAGCAATTATGACTGAAAAAAACACTTTTTTCTTTCTGAGGGAAAACAAAAACAAAAGTACAAACCATAAACAGGGTGACTACATGTTTCTGTAAATTAAATCTAAAACTTTTGAAGACATTTTTATGCCAATTCATATAAACTTTAAGACCAATTTCATCCCCAAATAAGCCTGACGAGTAAAAAAGAAAAACCTAAAGCAATAATAAAGTATATATGTGCACAACCAGGGGAATTTCTCACTAGAAAAGTAGAGCAAAGAGAAACAGCTGCGTTTTTAAGGCCTCTGAAACCATATTTAGATTCAAACGCAGCATTTATCCATATAGTTATGACTGGAGTTTTTCATGGTGGTGTTGTCATGCATGGTGCAGCATGTTGCTTGTGTCACCTGTAAGACAAGGCTCTCCTACAATACTTAAAAACAGTCTTTGACTTGTCAGTTGTTGCAGTTTTCTTCCTTAATTGGATTCTCAAAATGCTGCCACACAGCAGCAGACGTAAAACTTCACACAGCATCTTCAGTTTCAGTTTGGCCTGAGTCCATCTTGTCGCCACTGTGTGAACTCACTGCTGTGTTTACACAGTAATGATGAGTAGTGATGACCCGAGCTAAAACTTTCTAGCCTTGTGCTCTCTAGTCTTCAAACAATGAAAAAGAGAAAGAAGAAAGAGAAAGGCCATTCTGAAAGAGATTTCTTAGATGTTAGACCACTTAAATCAGCTGAAATCACAAAAAAGTTTTCAACTCCACAATGGATATCATCAACTTTTTGTATCAACAGAAACAACAGTGAGTCAGCTGCTGCGAATACTGATGTTTCTAGTAGTAGAGATGACATTTCCACTTACAGATATTATTCCCATATTATAAAAGACCAATTAAACAAACTAAATTGGTGTATCTGGAACAGAGACTGGTGGAAAAATGTTAGCATGAGGAGTCCAAAAAAACTCACTGGTGGTTCATTCAGCAACGCTTCAACCAGGAAACAACATATGGGTTAAGGAAGACAAAAAAAGAATCAAAGAAAAAAGAGAAGCAGGTGAGAAAGAGAGAGAAAAGAGAGATGAATGAGGGAGGGAAGAGGGGATTATCCAGCCCCATGGAGGAGAGGCGAAGATGGACGAGAGGAAGAGAGGGATGATGAGAGGAGAGATGCAGAGGGACTCGGATGAGCAGGCCATTACGATGATGGATAGAGCCGGGGAGACGAGTGCGAGGGGTGGAGGGAGTCGTCGGATGAATAGAGATAAAATGAGCGAGGGACAGAGAAGAGAGAGAGAGAGAGAGAGAGAAAGATAAGACGAGGAAGAGAAGGAGATGATTAGATCCTACAGAAGGAAAATAAGAGGAGATGCGAGGAGCCATAACCACCGCGCTTGTTTTTTTTTTTTTTATTTCCTCGTGAACTGAGGGGGAATCAACAAGCACCGCTATCCCCTTTCACCCCCACCCACCCCCCCTCCACACACACACACACACACACACACACACACTCACACTCTATTCTAATAAATGCCACTCAACTTTAATGAACTGCTGTTGGTAGAGGCATAAATCCCAATGTTGCTTTTGCCCCAAGGCCATGAGTATGTGGGCGCCAAAAGGCAGCAATACACACACACACTGACACACACACACACACACGCACACACAAAAACACACACACACATATACTACTTGGCTGCCCCCAAGTCATTTAGTTGCAGTGTGGCCAATGCTAACACAGTGCTTATGAAACACATCTGGGACTCTGAAATAAAAATACCGCCACATTTTTTACTGAAACATTTTCAGTTCAGCTTATTCAATCATACAGATTTTATTATTATTCTTTATTTTAGCCTTTACCAGGAAGCTTAATTGAGCATTTTTGTTCCCAAGAGAGAGACTTGGCCATGAAATCAGCATCATAAGAAACAAAAAAAAGCAAAGAAATAAAGAATTCAGTCAAAATTGATATTAATATATGCATTGAACAAACGATCACTTTTTAAATGTATTCATGTTCAGTACAGAAAAGCTATTCAGGGTTTCTAATTGCTTGTTGCACATCCAGTGGTATTACTGTGATGAGTCAGAGCTCGGTGTTTCCTCTGTGTTTTTACAAGATGTGACAGCGGCTCTTTGGAACCAATTTAAGTTTTGGTACCACATTAAATTACATTACATGATAAAAAAACATTGATTGTAAACATTAGGACTGTTTCAGGACGGAATTAAACTAAATGACTCTGTTATTTTAATGTCACTTCTAGCTGTGGTGGTAATTTAACTTGCTGTGGAGCCGCACTCCTGCTGATTGAAGACGTAACACTGGAATAGTAAGCTAAATCTAACTTCACATACGCCTTCTTCTGAGCGGATAGAGCTGCTTGATTTTATAATTGAATAAACTGAAGTCCGTCGGGGGGTTTGCAGGACCGGACTGATCTTTCTCATAATTTCAGCAGCCATTCGTCTTGGGAGAATACAAAGGCACGCTCTATTATTTCATTGCTGCATGGTTTCAAATAGACTTTTAAAATCGTTTTCGGGATCAATGAACCACAGTAGGCGGTGTAGTGGTTTAGATCTTTGCCTACACATATCTCTGCTGGCCTGAGGTCAGATCCTGACCTGACCGGACCTGACCTGACCTGACCTTCTCCCCTGTGTCCTCAGTAATCTTTATCCAGCTCAGCCATCCTGGTTAAGATAAATTACTGAGGAGAATAGACTGCTTACTCTCTTCAAAAACAGCTTTGTGACTGCACTCAATCACTTTGTCTTCATGGTTATTAATATTTGTAGTAGTAGTCATAGTTGCCGTTATAGAAATGGTAGTATTAGTAGAAGAAGAAGTGGTAGTAGTGTTATTATTAGTATTTGCGTATCACTTATAAATCATTATAGGTGCTTATAGATAGTGTCATATGTTATAAAATCCTATAAACACCTACTTTATAGAAAGTGTGACGTAATGTTTCTTTAGGGAAATATTGTTTGTCTTTGCTGAGACAATCTGGGTGTGAAATTACCACCAGCCTCCAACCGAATGCTGATTGACTTTCAGCCACCAGCGCCTGTGGCGGGTGACCAGCTGTTGTTTGGAAGCTTCTAAAAATCTAATTGGCTGAATTAAAGTGGCAATAACTGGACATTGCTGTGGTGTTTCTGCACTGCACTTCCCAGAGATCACCTGTCAATCAACGTCAATCGACAATAGACGTCTTTTTCCTTGGATTTTCTGTTGATGAAGTTTGAGTTTCTCTTTTCTCTCTCTGTCTGTTCAGACATGGTGGCTATCGCTGCTCATGCTAACTATCCAGTTCTTCTTCTTCTGTTTATTCCAAACAAACCAGAAACGTAAAACTCATCACTTCCCGTGCAGCAGAGGATATTTCTCAGTAAAGAGCTACCAGACACCGGCTGTTTAGAACAGAAAATATAAAATATTTCATGAACTGGCTATATGTTAAATCACTATTGTATGGTGAGTGACCAGTGGCCAGTGGATGAATAGGTCCGTTTCTAACAATCAGTTGTGTACAGTTCCACCATCAGCAGCCAGTAGCTTGTTAATTCCCTCTTCTTTATTTGGTGCCTGAGAAAAAAAGCAATTCTCCCCTTTATTAAAGACAATTTACCACACAGCTCATCTCCGGGGTAATTCAATCTCCATGCTGCTGGAGGGACTCACACATACACATATACACACACTCAAACACACACACACATGTATTTTGCACACACCTTGTGCATGCAACATATGCATGGATGCATATACACACCCAAGCAAATGAATTCCTACAAACACATGCATGTATACACACACACACACACACACACACACACACACACACGCACACACACACACACACACAGACTCGGGGGAGGATGTTTGAAGTAAACAGAGAAGTCAGTTAATGGGACACTAATGGAGATTAACCAGGCATGATCCCCACCGGCCACAGCTTAAAAGACTGGGCCTGTTTACTACATTACCCACAATTCCTCCTGGGAAACAGCCTTATTAGCAGCCAAGGTAACGGTCATCATCACACTCTCTCTCCCCCGCCCCTCTCCTTCCCGTTTAGATGCTGTTTGGTCTCACTTTTAATCTAGTTTGCACTTTTCTTATTTCCATTTTCTTTGCTTCGATCATTTCCCCTCCCTCTGCAGCTATTCCCTCAGTAAATGTTAAGTGATTTAAATGATTGAACTTGCTTTTTAAATGAAAGAAACATCTGTTGTTCCATTTAGTTGGCTATTAGTGATGTTCCATGGTCCAATACTCAGACTAATGCCATTAATCCCACTAAAGTAACTTCACTTTTACTTCCTGGAAGTTGCCAGGGTTAACTTTGAATCTTTTAAATCACTTCTCAAACTTTATATGTTTGTATGTCTTATCCCTGTTGAATTTATTTTAGTTTCTTTTTTTAACCACGTTTTTATTGTATTTATTCATTTTTCTTACTAATTTGTTTTGGAAAGCACTTTGTCAGAGTTGTTAATGTCAATGCACTATATAAATAAATGTCATTAATATTACTGTTATAATTAATTGTTAATCCTACCACACTAGGGCATCTTCCTGATATATACCAGTGCTATAAGCTACAACTGACTTCAAAAAGACTTAATCAGAGTGAAGACAGGAGCAGTTCTCTCTTCTCAGTTGGTTTTCTTTCTGTCTGAACTTTCTTAAAGGAAGATGGGTTGTGCGATGGGTAATGTATGGCACCAACACTGCCAGGGTTAGAGGTTCAATTCCCTGTGTAACTCACTGGGTAGAGTCAGGGGTTCAATTCCCAATGCATTCCAGTTTAATTTCAACTAGCTGTGTGTGCTGTCAAAGCAAAGAACAACCGTACTGACTGAGAAAGAAAATGCTAAATGAAGGATGTTAACAGAAATGGATCAAATTCTGTATTTAATACTTTAAAGCTGCACAAGGCAATTTTCACACATCGGTGGCTCCAAATGGCAGCAAGAGGCAATTATATGAATTCTGAGGATTTCAATATCCAGAAATGCTGCAACGTGACGTGAGTAAACTAGATACAATACAGTCATGTTTATCAACTCGACCGGTCTGTGATGCTTTATACCAAAGTACCAAAGGGCGAGAGGCACAAGATCTAACGTTTTCCACAAAAAGTGGAAATGTCCTGTACATTTACCAGTGTTGAGACGTCACTTCCTGGGCTCAAAAAGATTTCCCACCAGTGTTCATTCCTGACCACATGGGCAAAACCAGGAAGGGTGGCTGGATTTTCTCATGCCAAAACACATTACTTTTAGATTTAAAATAAAAACCAAAGAAAGGGAAATCTGCACTCTCAAAAAGATATCTTGAATTTATTTTACATGTTTGTACACTATTGACGAAGCCTACAGGCAAAACGCTGTCTTTTCAGTTTTCCAAGCTGTAGGCTATATTTTTTATTTGAAATATGTAAAATAAATCAATCAAGATATCTTTTTGAGTGCGCGGATTTCCTTTTTTTTTTTTGAATCGACGCACCAGGGAAGCCTTAATGAAAAAAACAAAAAACAATATACGTCAATCAAGTATTTGTCTCTCTCTCCCTCTCTCTTCCTCACCCTCTCATCTCTCTGGGTGCTGCATCTGGAGGACCCAGGGGTCCTTTTCCATTTGGGGGGGGGGGGGTTGGGCTTCACAGCTACCTTGTCTGCTGCCCGTTCAGAATGAGAGATTATCAGTCATCATCATATCATTAGGCGGGACCCCTGGGAGGGCGACTGGGGACCGCCTGTCCACTTAGCCCAGATTAGCCAGCTAAACGCTGTATCAATGGTTGATCTATTTTACAGAATTTAACCCCTGGTTTAGTTTCCTTATAGAGATCAGAGCCAGAGTAATGGGCTGTGGGATCACAATTAGTGGAGAGATTAGGGATTGATTAGGTAATTATGATAATACCATGGTTTATATGGAAATGTCAGCATAATGTGCTGAATTTCTGTGTGTGTGAACGGTGAGAGAGAATGTTTGTGTGTGTAGAGAAACACAACGACAAAGAAAAAAGAGTAAGAGGTGGGTGGTGTGTGTGTGTGTGTGTGTGTGTGTGTGTGTGTGTGTGTGTTGGGGGGGCAAGAAGGAGTGACATAGATTTGAGAGTGACTCCCTTTACTGCAGAGAGCAAGTTTGTGTGTGTGTGTGTGTGTGTGTGTGTGTGTGTGTGCGTGTGTGTGTGTGTGTTTCATCTTATAAAGCATCTATTTCTCTCATATAGCATTTTCTTTCTCTTTGTGTGTGTGCATCTCTACATGCCTGTGCGTCTTTGTGTGTGTGTGTGTGTGTGTGTGTGTGTGTGTGTTCTTGTATTTCTATACTTATAAGAACCAAATGTGATCACAGGGATAGAAAGATGAGGAAAAGTGAAGACATCTTGCCACTCCTCACTTATTTATGGTTAGGATTTGGGTTTAGGGTTAAGATTAGAATTAGGATTAGGTTGAGGTTAAGCATGTATTGGTGAGGGTTAATTTTAGGATTAGGGAATGGATGTAGTTAATGAAGGTCCTCGCAAGTATCATAATATGTGTGTGTGTGTGTGTGTGTGTGTGTCTGCAGGCATGCGTATCCTGGTGAACCTGCTGCTGGACACGCTGCCCATGCTGGGTAATGTCCTCCTCCTCTGCTTCTTCGTCTTCTTCATCTTCGGCATCATCGGGGTGCAGCTGTGGGCGGGGCTTCTGAGGAACCGCTGCTACCCGGAGGAGAACTTCACACTGTGAGTCACCCCCTGCTGTGTGTGTGTGTGTGTGTGTGTGAGACAGAGACAGAGAGCGAGAGAGATGGAGTGAGAGAGAACAAGAGTGTGTGACAGTGCGATGCTCTAACCTCTCCTCTTGTGACATTTGTGACATGTTTGTGCCTGCCTGTCTGTCAGCTTGCTTGTTTATTTGTCTGCCTGCCTGTGTGTGTGTGTGTGTGTGTGTGTGTGTGTGTGTGTGTCATGAACCCTTGTGATGTTTTTTTAATGTGTGTGTGGTGTCTGGTTGATGTTGCCTCACCTATTGTTTTTTAATGCCTGTCAGTATGATGTGTCTGTTTCCCAACTTGTCTGTCTCCTTGTGTGTGTGTGTGTGTGTGTGTGTACCCATATGTGTTTGCATGTACTGTATGTGTCAGTTTGTTGTGTGTGTTATATAGTGGAGACTGTGTGAATGTGTGCTAATTACAGCTGAAGAAAAAGAGAGTATACATGTATGAGACTATGCGGCCATGAGGGCGTGCCTTTGTGTGTGTGTGTGTGTGTGTGTGTGTAATTTTGTCACCTCCGCTCTCATAACCTGCCCTCCCTCAATGTGACTCTAGATGATTAATTGCATCATCTACTCAATTTACTGATATTACCGTAGAGAGATGAAGACTCACTCTCTCTCTCTCTCTCTCTCTCCCCTCTCGCTCTGTGGTTTCATATCCTCTCTCTCTCTCTCTCTCTCTCTCTCTCTCTCTCTCTCTCTCTCTCTCGATCTCAAGTGCTAATATAATGAGGATGATTGCAAACCAAAATTTGCACAATGCAAATATCATTATCTCAGTCGATTTTGCTACTTAATTAAAAACCGACACTCTCTCTGTGATCCCCCCCCCCACACACACACACACACACACACCCACTCCTCCTCTGCACTCTGTCATTTCATTAACCTTATTGGCATGGCTGTTTATTAGAAATATTTTTGCCATTCAAACCACACTGAGATGATTCATTATATGGCTTGACAGCATCTATACTATAACACATAGTCATCAATATCTATAACAACAGAAAACAGTTCCTAAAATGAGAACAGGTAGTTATACAAATCACAACTCATTATACAAATCACTCTGTCTCTCTCTCTCTCTCCCAGCTCATCAGTATTGCATGAAGACTGTCACCCTTCCTCCCCTTTTTCAGTTATTTTCAATGGTTTGGTCTTGGCAGGTAGCCTGGTAAGACCATCCTGATCACGTGACCTCACATTCTGTTTCGCTCCACGGATCAGTCTGGACTTCTAGCCGCCCACATCGATTTCTTGAAATTATAATGTAACCGGGCCAATCAGGGACTGCGTTGTAGTTGATGACGTAACCGGGCCAATCAGGGACTGCGTCGTAGTTGATGACGTAACCGGGCCAATTAGGGACTGCGTCGTAGTTGATGACGTGAAATACAGGCCGCCGCTGGCAAAACAGTAATGGCGTCTCCCGAAGCAACGAGCGGTAACATTAACGTTAGTAGAGTAAACACAGCCATAAGTGCAGTTATTGCAGAAATAGACTCAATAACAACAATTAAACAAGAACAAGAGTATGCACTAGCGGAGTTTCTCGGCGGAAAAGACGTTTTCGCCGTTCTTCCGACTGGATTTGAATTTGGATTTGCTGATTGGCTGAAGGAGTTTGTCTGTCAAGGCAAGTACTCCCGCCCACTGAAATCGATGTGGGCGGCTAGAAGTCCAGACTGATCCGTGGAGCGAAACAGAATGTGCGGTCACGTGATCAGGATGGTCTTACCAGGCTACTTGGCAGGCACTTGTCTCCAAGCTTATGTTTTGGACACAGCACATTTTGGGACGCTGACCTGGGTGCTCCAAGTTGAAAATGTCTCAACTTCAGCTGCACCGTGCATCACGTCAGTGTGAAAATTGCCTCTGTGTAGGTGGAGCTCCCTGCAGTGAGATGGTAAAACTCTCGGTCCTCTGTTCCCACATCCTCAGTTTCAGAATGGGATCCTCTTCTTCAACAGCAAGCAGAGCAATTGCTTGCAACTTTGTCTTTTTTTTCAACAACCTCATCCCCTTTGGTACTTCAGGTTAACTGGCTAATGCTAATTAGATAGCTTGCAAGTTGTTGTCGACTTTTGTGTTGCATAGCAACAAATGATGTAACGCTCCTTGTGCCGTTGAGCTCTCACTCTGTCTGTTACTAGTGACGCTCACAGCTTTTTTGTCTTTGCATTTGAGCAGGAGAAAAAAAACTCTATTTGATCACGGCCTAAGGCTGTGTGTCTGTCCGCCGGCTCCCTCTCTTTCCAGCTCTGTCTTCTTTTTCTCATTATTTTCAATGGAAAGTTCGTGCTGCTGTTAGTTCCCAACAGCACTGAGCATGGCATATTGTTAATATACAGCGCTAAAAGTTAAAATTAGTTTGACTTCTAACAAAAGAGTGCCACACTCCAGTCATAATAATGGCAACAGCAACAGCCCTGGCCATGACAAGTTAAAACCCTCTTGCACACTAAAAATGTGTTGCAGAGATGGTATGGAATAAATGCAGGTATGATCAGTTTCCACAGGCGTTCTTTATCCACCTTTTACCTGAAAAGACTGCTGCGACCTGTAATTGTTCATAAAAATCAGATTAGTGGAGCCCAGTCTCATCATGGAGGACAAAGTAGTGACTCATTGACACATGGACTAAGGAAATATTTGACTCTCATTTTGAACTTTGTCTACAACGTCCAGCGATGTTATCATTATTCTTACTGTAGACAAGGCTCATACAAGACTGTGTTATATTCAGGGTGGAAAACACCTGACAGTAGTCAACTCATAACACATTTTTTGATGATAATTGATACATTTTGTTGCTGATAATTGCAAAGTGAAGTTTGTCAGGTGCTTTTAAAGTCTATGGATAGGCCTATTGTTTTCCCAATTTATCTGGAATCACTGGTAAAAATTCTGAATGACTGAATGAAATTTTGGGATTCATTTCCCACTGTGGCAGGTACAGCAACAACGCATTTAAATCACACTGATTAGACTGATAAATCTGACAGTGCTCTGTGGAATGAGAGGATATAATGTTCGTGGCCGTCTTCCTCTTAACTTTTACTTAAATGTCTGTTTTACAGAAGTCCTGTTCATCTACAACAGTTTTCCAGACCATTTTGTTTTTTGTCAGGGAGTCATAACTACCACTGACAGCATCTTCTCCATCGCCCTTATTACAGGATATAGCCCTGCACATTGTGAATCATTTATAGATCAGAGGTTTAATAACATTTGAAAATATCAAGTTCAGCATTCAACACCTCTAAAATAGAGAGGAAATAGAGGATCCAGTCTCTAAAAGTGTGTAAAAGTCTTTTCTACCAAGGACTTTGGTTACCTGCTACTACTAAAAACTAAAAAGACTGTGTCCCATTTTTAAAATGCTAGATACATAAACTTTTCAGTCTCACCTACTAGAATTTTGTTTTAATTGTTATGCTTTCAATCTTCTTGTATGTGTAGGAGTAACTTTTGAAGTGGTGGATAGCTCATGCTGGGACTGGCCTTGTTTTTTTTTTTTAGATATTGTACTTCAGATTTCTAAAAATGTTGATATTAGACTTATTTTTCTTCTAAATAACTTGTCTGCCTCTAGTTCCCTGAAGCCTCTTGAGATCTCCGGAGTCTCCCTATGGGGCCCGGACCCCAAGCTGGGAAGTAAAAAATAAACTTAGCTTAGTTTCCCCCGAATCCCCTCTTGGTTTCTCGGTTGAGGAGACAAAGCTGGACCTGTCGACCCGTTTCCCCGCACTCTTCCCAAGAATCCATTGATTTATTGCTTTTCTGTCCTCAATTTGCTGAACTATTACTTTGTATTACCTCCTCATCAATACACCTTCCCTAGCAATTTAATTGTATAGATAGCTCATCATCCCCTGCTGTGCACATAAACACACACACACACACACACAAATGCACGCACGCATACATACTGTGTGCACACAGACAAATTGCCCCCCATAGCGTTGCTGATTTACGCCCATACAGACACACACTCACTCACCCACACAAAAAAATCTCCCCCTGTAGCGTGACTGATACACACACACACACACACACACACACACACACACAAACAGACTAATAGATACACACACACAGACATAAATAGACAATGACACTCTTCCTCTTAGCTTTGCTGATACACACATTCCCGCACACACACACACACACACACTAAGACATACGCACACACAAACACACATACACAGACATAAATAGACAATGATACTCCCTCTTAACTTTGCTGATACACACATTCCCGCACACACACACACACACACACTAAGACATACGCACACACAAACACACATACACAGACATAAATAGACAATGATACTCCCTCTTAACTTTGCTGATACACACATTCCCGCACACACACACACACACACACACACACACACACACACACGCACTAAGACATACACACACACACACACACACACACACACACACACAAACACACATACACAGATCTCCTCCCTGATGATACACAGTCTCCGCTGGACGCCCCAGCAGGGTTTCTGGGTTTTGGAGAAGGTCCAGGCTTTAGGATGCTAATTGTGTCAGTTCTGTGAACCAGGCACACTGCCTCTTTTTCTCCCTGCTAACCTCTGACCCCCACGACATGATCGCTTGATTCACTTCACTTTTTATTTTCTCATCTCTTTTCACTCTTCCCTTTTTTCCTTCTTTTGGCTCACATCTTATTTCTCTTCTTTACTTGTGAGAGCGTTATTGGAGGATGTGTTGTGACAGCGTTGTGTGTTTTTTTTTTCCACGGCCACAGTTCTGCAATGCAGCAGCTGTGGGCTGTTTATTTTGGTGGAAGTGTCAGAAATTCAATTACACTTCTGTCTTGTCGCTTCAGAATCAGAGAGGAGAGCAAACTCTCTATTGTTGGTTTAGGCCGGCTACCGCTACATACTCTTGAGTTCTTCAATAGCACAGGCTTTAAGTGTAAGTGTGTGTGTGTGTGTGTGTTTGTATGTGTGCCTCAGCATGCATGTCTTTGTGTTTGTTTTCACAGCAGATATAAAGCCCCTGCTCTCATACATGGGAGTTGGGGAATCGGTCAAAACAGATCAGATTTCAGTCCCTGTAACTTTAACTAACCATGTCTTGTCTGCGGTCTTTGCTGTAATTTCCCTTCTCTGATGTTCATACCAATTAAGAACACATGAGGAAATATGAGCATCAGTCCAGACTGCAGTTTGCCCTCGGTTCATTTTGTTCTGCTAGGCTTTCCAAGAATGAGGAACTGCTGGAGACAGATGTCAACATCTGTCTCTTTATACCTATGAAACCTTGTGTTTGGGGGATCGTTGCTTTGCTAATTCAAGAAGTGACAAGTTGTGAAATCATGCCATATTCAATTGTATCTGACAAATTCAAATCCTGTGTGAATGCTTTTCAAAAATTCAGAGGTTGGGGGGTAATTTATTAATTACATGAGGTCCCCACATAATACTAGTCCTGTGCAAATAGCCCTACAGGACAAGAAGAAGAAGAAGAAGAAAAAGAGGTTTTGTGCCAAAGCCAAATTATGAGTTTGATTCACACAGGATCAGTACTATCGGGGGAACTCTGTATAATTTGCGCTGTAATTTTTTCTTAACAAATTACAGAACATGACGATTGTAATCCAGTGATCTCTGCAATTATTACAAATCACTTCACATCCCCTGGTAATACTAGTGAATAGTAGTAAGACAGCACCAGGAGCTGTGAAGTTAACAAAAAGTTTAGCTTGTCATTAAATATCTTTATGATGACGACTACAGTTAATAGCACTATGAAAACAGAGCGCACAGACAATAACTGGGATTGTGTTGCTGAGTCCAGAGAGACTGACTCTGTGGCCGAGCGTTTGATTAGGCCTGGCTCGGCCGCGTGGAGGAGCGGGCCGGCCGGCGGCTCACAGTGCCGAGCCCAGAGAGAAAATAATGATCTGATGAGAGGCTTTGGGGTTGACTGTCACCATGGTAACCTGTTCAGAGACGAGGGGGAGAGGGGATGTAATTATGGGATGTCCGGGCCCACCTGAGTTTTCAGTAATGTTATGCAATGTTGATAAAACATGCACACGAGCACGCACACGTACACACACAGATTTTGCCATTAAGCTAATGCAAACCATGTGTGACCGTTGTAAATCAGACAAGAGCGTATGTCGAGCTGGAGATACAACACACACCTAACACGCACCTAACACACCCCTCTGTTGTGTTAGGTGTCAGGCGGCCAGCAGCTCCTCAGGTGTGAAATGACTGCTGTCTGTCTAACACTGTCTGGTGGCGACCACAATCCCCTCAGCACACACACACACACACAAGCCCAATGTCCAAACCGATAATGAGCCAGGCAATGCTGTCGCTGTGCATTTGTGTCCTGCTGTCTGGTACAGGCTCAGACACACTCACACACACACACACACAGGCGTGCGCCACACATGCACACACAAACACATACACATATATATGCTGTATCTGTCTGGTTTGTCAGGACCCAGATGAGAGAGGAGGCATGAATCATCCTTTAATTTGGCTCGGTCACGGAGGGAGGGGGGGGTGGGGGTAGAGGCAGGTGGAGGGGGGCGGAGGGGTAGGAGGGTGTGTGTGTGTGTTGGGCATATAGGAATGGGGGCGTGAGGGGGGTTGGGGGGGGTCAGACTCGTTCTGCTGGCCTCTAGTTAGCGCTGAGACGGCAGTACAGACATCGCCAGTCGCACCAGACTCACAAGGGATCAACAGGAAATCACACACAGGCACACAGGTTCATTCATGCAGACACACACACACACACACACACACACATTCACACACACGTTCCCACACAACAGAATCCCCCTAGCAACCAGAGATTTGCTCGGCTAATGTGTTTCAAATGAGAGCGCTGAGCAGGTGGGCTTAACAGGTGAGCAGGGCCAGGAAGAGAGACGTGAATAGAGAGATATTTGACATTTAAAAACATCTTTATTGATTCTGCGTTCATGTCATATCGGATTTACTGTAAATACGAGCTGCCGACTGGGAAACAAAAAAAAAATCAAGTACACTGCAAAAAATCTCCATCTCCAAACAAGTCATTCAGTCTATTATTGAGTCCTAAAATCGTAATTTTCTTAAAATAAGTGAAAAAAATCTATCAATGGGGTTTGATCATTTCACTTGTTTCCAATGCAAATCAACTTGTTTCATTCTGTAGAATCAAGTTTTATTTTCTTGATAGTAGTGCAGTGATCTTCCTTATTCTGACTTGTTTAGTGACACTAATTTCTAGAACATTCCTTAAACATGTGAAATATTGCATTGGAAACAAGTGGAGTTATCTCACCTCATTGGCAGAATTTTTCTCTTGGTTTAGAAGTAAGATTTGAAGGCTGAATATGAGACTAAATTACTTTTTAAGATGGACATTTTGCAGTGTAGCCTCCAAGTGGTACAATGGAGAGTAGAGTAAGCCTTTATTGTAATGAAACATGTAGGCTATATATTTACTTTTCAGTTTATCCGCGATCCATGGCATCAGAAGTGTACAACAAAGGCATAACTTTCACATTTTCTTCTTTTTACCAACCTGTCTCATTACAGAACAAACAATCAATGTGTTGAAAAAGACATGCTTTGGGTGCTTTTGGGGTTGATTTTCTGGAGTGTCCTTTGGCCCTATCGCTCTATAGTGCAGCAACTGAAGAGACGGTGGTGAGAATCGATCAGTATAATAAATAATAAAAAAAAAAAAGATAGGGGAGGAAATAAGGTCCAGGTGGAAAATGACTGGAGTTAAGCTTTAAGTTCAACTGGTGCCAAAAGGCTGCAGATCTCTACAGGAGAGTGGGTTTGTGTAATAGCCTCCATATAAGGTAATGGAGAGAGAGAGAGAGAGAGAGTGAAAGAGACACAGAGGGAGTGTGGAAAAAGAAACAGACAGAGAGAGAGAGACGGAGTAATATCCACAATGCTGCTTCTATAGCCTTCTCAAATACCAGGTCAGATGTAATTGCTGAGCAGCGTCTGTCTCTCTTCCACCGCTCTGCCCTTTAAACAGCGGCCCTCCCCCGGATGAAAGTGAGATCAGGCCGAGCGTTTTCTCTTTTCTCTCTTCAGCTCCATCTTGCTCTTTTTTTGTAATGGCAGCTCATTATCAAACCGCTTCTCTGCTTCTTTTCTCTCCTTATCGCCTGGTTTTATTCCCGTTTGCTTTCCCTTCTTCCCCTCTTGCCTCATTTATTCATTCATTTTTCCCTTTTTTCCTTCCGTGCTTCTTTCCTCTCTTCCTTCCCTCCTTTCTTCCTGCCTTCCTTTTTTCTGCAGTACCTCCCTCTACTCCTTCCTTCCTTGCTTCCTTTCTTCCATCCTTCTTCCATTACTTCCTTACTTTCTTCCTTCCTCCCCTGTCTTTCTTTCCTTCTTTTCTGTCTTCCTTCCTTTCTCCCTCCCGTCCCTCTTTGCTTCCTTCATCCCTTCCTTACTCCCGTCCAACCTTCTGTCCTTTCCTCTTTTCTTCCCTCCTCCCTCCCCCCTTTGCCTCATCCTTTCTTCATTCCCTTCCCAAACCTTCTGTCTTTTCTTTCTCCCTCCCTCTTCCCTTCCTTCCCTTCTTCCTCCCTTCTGTCCTTTCCATCCTTCCTTTCTTCCCTCCTTCATTCCTTCCTTACTCCCTCCCTTCCCTCTTTTGCCTCATTCATCCTTTCCTCATTCCCTTCCAACCTTCCGTCCTTTCTTTCTTCCATTTCTTCCTTCCTGCCTTCCCCTTTTCTATAGTGCCTTCCTCTACTTCCCTCTCATTGTCTTCCTTCCTTCCTTCCCTCCTTCCCTCCTCCTTGTCTCCCTTCCTTCCTTGCTTCCTTTTCCTTCTCCTGCATCACCAAGGCCTTCGAAGACCAAAATGTACCTGCCTCCCCCGCTGCAGCTCATTTACAGTTCCTGTATTGGTGCTTTGTGGAAACTGCAGTTCTCATTTACTGTTCACACTCCTAATACCCAGTTACTGTTGGGATTGCTTCAGTACGTTTGTAGCACATAACAGACCTTTTTCATCTGCATGTCTGTCTAAATTAAAAGCAAAGCTGGTTGTGAAAACCAGAAAGTGCTCCTCAGCGCACCATTGGCTAATATTGTGACTGATTAGACCTTAATTCAAAACTTCTAATCAGCTCTGAGTTGTAGTCGTGAGTTGTTCTCTTTTACCCAATCTCTCTCTCTATCTCTCTTAAGTCGATCTGCCTCTCTCTATCACTCTCTCCCTCCCTCCCTCTCTCTCTCTCTCTCTGTCTGTCTCCTTCTGTCATTTTCTTTCTATTTTACCATTACCAACATAATCATCTCTCTCTCTCCCTCCCTCTGTCTCTTCATCTGCACCTCTCTGAGTCTGTGATCATTATATTTTCTACTTTAAATTCCAATCTCACACCGCGCAAATGTTGGAAACAACCATGAAGGACAAGACACGCAGCTCTGCCTACACTCTGCCATTACACACACACACACACACACACACACACACACGCACAGAGGCAGAAACACACATCTATGGACAAACGTATACACTGATGTCTTGTGCATGTGCAGTTATATGCACTTATGTGTTTGTTCGCTTCACATTTTTAACTATTCCAGAAATAAATAGGCCTAATAACATTTGATTTGTTTCATAATGAATTAGGTACTGTGTGTGTGAAGTCTGCTGCCAGAAATTTGGGAGTAAATTTTTGACTTGAGCTTTGATCAGCAGGTAAAGTCTTGCTTCTTTCAGTTGAGAACAATTTCCAAATTTAACTCATTTTTTTTTTATTCCTTAGCAATGTGGAGAAAGTCATTCATGCTTTTATCTGCTTACATTTAGTTTACTGTAGCTCTCTTCAATCTGGCATCAAAAATCTCTTTCATGTCTCCAGCTTGTATGAGATGCATCAGCTTGGATTTTCTGGTACAAACAGACCAAATCACATCACTCACGATACTTGTTAAGTTTGGAATTAATTTGAAGATTTTACTGATCACTTTTAATGGTCTGGTTGGTCTGGCCCCAAGCTGTATCACAGACCTTTTACACTTTTTCTCAACTGATTTGACACATTTCTCCAAACTAAGGTCCATGCTCTCAAAAGCCATCTTGCAAAACTGACTGTACATTCTCATTGTTTTCACGCAAAATACAATACTACATATATTACCTTTCAAAATGCAGCACACAAAACTCTCAAAACGAATGCTCTCAAAACGGTTTACCCAGCTGTCTAAGTTCTTTATAATTTTGCAACACTAACAGTACCTTTAACTAATATTCTAATACTGTAATACATTTTTATTGTTTTCACACAAATTACAAAACTACCATGAATCTCTGGCCTGTTGGAAATAAAAGGTTACAATGGCAAACTTGTTTGTTGTCTCTTTTGAAGCAATTTCTGATTCATCATGTTCATCAACACTTCTACTTCCTGACTGTATCACACAGAGACAAACATGTGAAAATGTCAGATATGACATCATCAAAATTGACAAATCCCATAGATTCGAAAATGTGAAATATCACATATTATAGTATTTCCAAATGTGTGAGGAACAGACATTTTGCTGACTGTAAGGAAAACGTTTCATCGACATATTATGGATGGAATTCCATAAAATCAGATCTGATAAACCTGTTTTATCATCAGTATTATTGTGTGACTATATCTGAATGTTTTAGCATATCAATAGATGGCAGTTTGTGTTTTTTATAAAGATGTGATCTGAAAGGAAAGCAGCACGTCATTTTGCAGTGGAGTTGGGCTGTTTTGCAAAATGAGAGTCTGTTTTGATGACTGTGTGAACTGTTTTGAGAACATAAACCTGTGTGGAAAAAAATGTGTCAAATCAACTGAGAAAAAGTGTAACTGCCTATGAACCTGAGGCAGGATCCTTAAGGTGACCAGGCTTTTGGCTTCACAGTGACCTGAGTGAGCAGCTAACAGAGCCAGCAGAGTCTAACAGCTTTTAAAACTAGAAAGGCCAAGCGCTGTCAGTTGACTGCTCTTTACGGTTTTCTTGGAAGTTTTTCCTTGTATGCTTCAAGGGTCTCAGGCTGGTGGAGCCGGGCGGGTTAGGCTGTGTAGAATAGCTAGGCTGTTATATCTTGCTAAAATCTGCTTTTGTGTGTCTTGTGCTTTTGTCCTATATTATTATGTTCTATGATCGATCGTTGATTAGTTAGATCTAGTTAGACTCATTCTCTGTAAAATCCTTTGAGACATGCTGTGATAAAAGGCTATAGAAATAAACAAACTTTAACTTGAACTTTTGAATATTACAATTGAAATATCTCAGGTTTCTCCTTCCACTTTTGGTACAAATAGTGTTGTTAGATTTTCAAAATCACACAAGGAAAGAATCATGATTATCTTTATAATTAATTATAAACTTTTTTTTATAAACTTTTAAGCTTTTATGTGTTGTCTTCTATGCTATTATTTTTTATTGTTTTATCCTCTACTCTTTTCTTTTTATCTTGTGGAGCCTTCTTATATTACTTGTTTTAATTTATTTTTATGAGTATGATATTTGTTTTTATTTGATTGCCAAAGCACTTTGTAAATGCCATTTAAAAAAAAACGCTACACAAATAAAGTTTATTATTACTATAATGCACCAGCCTCTAACTCTCCTCCCTCCCCTCCCACACCTCCAGCACCAAGGGCATCAGCCTTCCTCGGCCGTACTACATGGCCGACGAGGATGACGAGCGGCCCTTCATCTGCTCCCTGCCCGTCGACAACGGCATCATGTCCTGCACCGACGTCCCGGCCCGCCGCGAGGGGGGGCGCACCTGCTGCCTGGACAAAGACGACGCCCTGTACCGCCAGACGCTGGGCCTGAGCCCCGAGCCGCTGGTCAACGGCAGCGTGACCGTGGCGGGGCTCTGCGTCAACTGGAACCGGTATTACACCCGGTGCCACACCGGACACAGCAACCCCCACAAAGGAGCCATCAACTTCGACAACATCGCCTACGCCTGGATCGTCATCTTCCAGGTAGGGATTTTAGTAAACGAACAAATAACAAACCTACGGAAGAGTATTAGGGACATTGCAGGTGAAATTTTTTTTTTTTACCGCAGCCGGGGGTAGGGGGGGTAATATTCTGAGAAAGAAATCGGAAATTCTGAGATTAAAGTCAGAAATTTGCGAGAAAAAAACACAAAAACACAAATTTCTGAGTTTTTTTCTCGCAAATTTCTGAGTTTTTTCTTGCAAATATCTGAGCTTTTTTTCTCGCAAATTTCTGAGTTTTTTCTTGCAAATATCTGACTTCAATCTCAGAGATTCTGAGTTTTTTCTCAGAATATTTCCCCCCTCCCCATGCGCTAAAGAAATACATAAAAATCACCTAGAATGGCCCTAATACTCTTCCATACACACGAGACAGCCAACCAGACTGCTTCATTTTTATTCAGAAACCACTTACTAACCACTTGAGTCTGTGTGTGATCTGTGTTGATTCATTTTTGCAGATTTGCACAGTTCATGCTGAGGCATAAATTGGGTTTTAATGTTCTAAGTGTGCTGGAGATGTTAGATGAGCCGTTCAGAATTGTTTCGTGGGATAAGACATTTGTAGTTTCGGCTAAATATACCCAGCAAGCTTTTCACGTGCAGGAGGCATGTCACCGTCAACTCAAACAAGCAAAAACATTTGCACAGCTTTGGAAACTGTTCTGAACTAATATCAGAAATGTATTTTGGTCCCAATTCCACAAAACGATGCAGGTAGAAGCTATATGGATGACTACTGACTTCTCAATTTCTATTTTGTCACTAGACTTAAACAGGTTTTTAACATTTGTGCAGGTTGTTGTATCAACATGTATTCAACATCTCAGTGTTTGCTGGGTATACATATGAAGCTGGAACACAATGGTCAAAAACAAATATGACATTTCTCCTATAGTGCGCCTTTACACAGCTGTACTGTATTGAATAAAAGTTGTTTTAAATTCAAGGTGCATGGTGGAGTCTATGCCAGATCACACAGAGGATTTTCAGTGGATATAGCTACAACTTTGTGTGTGTGTGTGTGTGTGTGTGTGTGTGTGTGTGTGTGTGTGTGTGTCTCTACTGTAGGTGATCACTCTGGAGGGCTGGGTGGAGATCATGTACTATGTGATGGATGCTCACTCCTTCTACAACTTCATCTACTTCATCCTGCTCATTATTGTAAGTCACACACACACACACACACACACACATACACACACACTCATGCATACACATATACTGTATGTAAATGTATGAGTTCACACACACACACACACACACACACACACACAGCAGAAGTTGGAGATGATGCGGTCAGCTAATTTACATACTTTGAGATTTCCTGTGTTTGTTGCCAAGCTACGGATGGTGTGTGTGTGTGTGTGTGTGTGTGTGTGTGTGTGTGTTTGTTCGCGCATTGTGAGCATTCATGCATGTTTGCCTCAGTATATTTCTTTTTTAGCCTGTCGGAGTGCGCATGTGTGTGTTGGAGTGTGTGTGTGTGTGTGTGTGTGTGTGTGTGTGTGTGTGTGTGTGTGTGTGTTATCATAATGCAGTGTGGCTGCCAGTCCCGGTTACTTCCCTAACCCAGGGGCCATCTTGTCTTTTTATTACACTTTTAATTGCCTGCCTTCATATTCAGACGCAATCTCTTCCTCCCTCCCTCTCTCCCTCCATCCTCCTCTCTCCCCCCTTTACATCTTCCCTCACTCTCCCCTTCTATCCATCCATCCTTTCATCTCTCAATCTACCAATCCCTCTTCCCAATCATCCACCTGAGACCCTTCACCTCCCTAGCTCCCCTCCCTCATTCCCTCCATATACTAATCCCTTCTTGCGCCCCCTTCTCTCCACCCCTCCCTCCATCCCTCCCTCCTTCATTCCTTCATCCATCCCATCACTGCCTCGCATTATGTCCCACTCTCTTCCTTAACTCCCTCTCTCCTTTGTTTCCTCCGCCCTTTCCTCCTTCCTTTCCTCCCTACCACCTCCCTCCATCTAACCCTTCATCTCATCTTCCCTTGCTCTCTCCATCCATCCATCCATCCATCCATCCTTTCTCTCTCAATCTACCAATCCTTATTCCCTATCACCAACTCTCCCACCTGAGACCCTTCATCTCCCTAGCTCTCCTCCCCTCTTCTCCCCTCCCTCGTTCCCTCCATCTATCCCTCCCTCCCTTTATTTCATCTTCCCTCTCTCTCTCTCTGTCTATCCTCCCATCCCTCCCTCCCTGATCTCTTGCTGAGCCATATACTGAGCATCATTCACGCATCTGTCACCCTACTCATTATTCACAGTCACGCAGAAACATAGACTTACAAACAGACAGACAGACACACACACACACACACACACACACGTCCAAAGTTATGACACACACACACACACTCACATGCAAAAGGACACATTCCCACGCTCTTTCCCAGATTAGCCCTGGAACATTATCTTCTCCATCAAGCTCTAAAAATCTCCCCACTCTGGACAGATTAATGATACAATTGTCGCCTTTTGATCTAAAATCATCACTGTGGAGGAAAGGAGGGAGGAAGGGAGGAGGGAAGGATGGAGAGAGGGAAGGAAATGAAGAGGGAAAGAAAGTGAGGGAGGAAGGAGAAAGGGAGGGAGTAAGGCTTGATGAAGAGGAAGGCAGGGAGAGGTGGAGAGGGTTTGGGAGGGAGCGAGGAAAGGTGGTGAAATTGGGGGGGGTGGAGGGAAGGAGGGGGAGGAAGGGATGAAAGGGAGAGAGAGCGAAAGCGAAGGAGGGAGGAAAAATAGAGCGGTGGAGGGCAGAAAGATTGAAGGGAATGAAGGAGGGATGGAAGGGGGAGCAAAAGAGGGAGGGAGGGTGATGAAGAGGGAGGAAGTGAAGGGGGGAGTGTGGGAGGGAGGAAGGGTGATGAAGGGAGGCAAGGGGAGGAGAGGAAGAGGGAGTGGGAAGAAGCGAGCAAAAGAGGAAGTAAAGGAAGGAGGGAGGGAAACTTAAGGGAAGGAGCAGGGGGAGATAGAAGAGGGGGGCTGGGGTGGGTGATGGAGGAGTGAGGGATGGATGGATGGATGGATGGATGGATGGATGGATGAAGGCAGGGGTGAGAGGGAAGGAGGGAGGGAAAGCCGCCGTGTGTTGAGAGAAGGTGTTAAGGAGGGAGGTAAGGATGGAAGGGAGGGAGGGAAGCAGGAAATGAGAGGGAGGGATGGAGGGAGAGAGGAGGCGAGCACATCAGTCTCCTCCTTTGATCTAAAATGAAAAGTCTTTCAAGATTCCACACAAGTTATTAATTAGAAAGAAACCTGCAGGGCGTCCCGGACTCACCTGGCTGGAGAGCGCACCGTGATCACAGCATCGCAGGTTTGAGTCCGACTCACCAGTATGTCATGCAGTACACCATTCTGTCATCCCCAAAATAAGTCAAATATAAAATGCCAATAGACAGAATTAAACAAGATAGTCCAGTATGCACAGGTGGTTGAAAAAAATCCTTATGAGGGCTTGTGAGATGAACACCTATATCAAATACAACTGAGTCACTGAGAAGCAAAGTAAATTAAATAAAATTACAAATGCAAAAAAATGCAAATGAAATTGACTTACAAATGAAAATGAAAACATTAGCAAAAATAAGAAAAAAAGTACAAAAGTAATAATAGCTTTACACTTACAATGAAGGAGTCCAACTAACAATACATAAATGTAACAATCTAATGTTGTAAAATGACATGACTTACTTTATCAGGAAACCAGGAAGCTTGAAATGAATCTTCTACTAGTTAGCCAAATGCTTCAACGAGCAATTTGAACTGTAGAGAAATGTGAAATGGAAAAAGCAATCTTCCAATTTAACTGCACTGAAAATAATGACAGGCAGGCGTAACTTCCGGGCCATCAGCTGGTCCATAAAGGCTTTTCAGACATGTGCAGTTCAACAAGGACCTAATGAAAATCCTACACATCCACATCAGCAAATGCCCCTCTGGCAAGTGTAAAAAATGTCAAACATTAACAAACCCCATCTTTCAGATTCAGAATGAGAATCGCTTTAATCACCAGGACTTATAAAGACATTACCCCATTAGGGGTGGAGCCAAATCCGAATACGGTATTCGGAAAAGCACAAATAGTGGGTTTTTACAAATATTTATTTCGTACAAATATTTTTAAAATTATTTGTATTCGGGAAGAAAAAAAAAAACATGTCAAATAACAGCGCGCAGGTCGGGACTTGTAGCATAGCGAGGTTACATCGCTGTCTCCGTCTCTCTCCTCTGCTCCGCTCTGCTGTCTGTCTATGTGTCATGAACGTATAAATAGCTGCAGGTCTGTGTGTCTGGCAGAGTTGACCTTTGGCTGAGTGGTCAGTGGTCTGGGAGACCGGGGTTCGAGACCCGATGTGGGGACCTTCCTTTGTAAAATAGTTTATTGAAGAACACTTATTTTAACACTTTAATATTCTAAAATTAGAAGTGTAATAAAAACAAAAACAGGATTGTTACGCCTATTTCCACTTTTATTCGAATACAAATAATTTTGCTGCCTCAACAAATACAGATACAAATACAAATACTGGGCTCTCTGCACATCCCTATACCCCATCTCCCTCCACTCTATATTATCTACTAAAGCCTCAACCATTATCTGAAAGAGGAAACAAATCTCCTCTGTTTTGTGTACCTCAACACCACTATCCTACAATTCCTCATACTCGAAGCGTGTCAAGAAGCAGAATAAGCAGTAGCAGGACATCACTCACTGTAGTTGCTGCGTATCTGTTGTTGTGTTTTTTTCCCCACAGAGGCAAGATTTGACAGCCAGGCTTTGCTCTGCTTTGTTTCAAGGCCCGTCTCTCACAGGAGGAGCAGAGGGAAGTGATTTGAGCGTTATTATGCACATGTTGAGGTTTCATCCACATCCCTGCTTGTCTTCATCTCGCTGAGAGATAGATGAGGAGACTTTTATTAATGTTTTCTTTAATAGTACATGACACAGTGCATGGAGGGATGGGAGGATGAGAGAGAGAGACTGACAGAGAAAGATACAGAGAAAGAGAGAGAGAGAGAGAGAGAGGTTCTGGTTGTATGTAGATGCTTTGGCAATTCCGCTCACGTAATATCAATGCCGATAACGTGTATTAAAATTGAATTGAACGGAAGGAAGTGAGAGAACGACAAGGAGAGAAAGAAAGAGAGCTGAAGGGAGAGAGAGATGGAGAGAGTGATAGAGGTAGAGAGGGATAAAGAGTGAAAGTGATGGAGAAAGAGAGCAACAGAGAGATAGGGGGGGGAGGCGAAAAGAATGATGAGAGTGAGAGAGAGAGAGATGAAAAGAGAGAGAGGAGACAGATGGAGAGATGTTGTGTTCTGATTATCATCATGTAGAGCGGCTTAGACAGGGAAACTGAGTGGTATTAAGGGCTTTGCATGGGAAATAGCAGTGGCCCTATGGAATTAAGGTTTAACATCCTGAAATGCCATCTCCAACCCGTTTTGTTGCAGAGCGTATCAGCACAGTAAGCCTCTTGATTTGGCACCGCAGGCTGTCGAGGTGTGGAGGAACAATCACTGTCTAAGCTCTCCCTTTGCCCTCGTTTACCTGGGATTAACATGTGCTTTGTGTCTGGATGGTGCCTAGATATGATTTAGCAGAGTTTAAGATGCGCTAGGCAACTTCTCGCCCCAAATGGCAGAAAAGGGTAACTGAATTTTGAATTTGAGGACTGCAATACCTAGAAATCATGTAATGTGACATCAATAAACTGAGGCGTAGTCCACACTTATCTGGGTAAATTTGAAAATGGCGTTTTACAAAAAGGTTATTTGCAGTCGATCAGAACAAAGTCCATTACGTTTCTGAAAAAATGCCTAAAACAGAAAGTGAAAAGTGGTCACGGTATAGTTGTTCTTCTCTAGCTCGTGTTGTGCGAGTGCAAGTTTGGGGTAGCTCTCCAGCCTCAACCGTTCCCTGAGGCATTGAAACAGCCGATACAGCCTGGATGGATCACATGACAATGATACACCTGAGATTATATGACAATCGTGTGTCAGCGTTTTCAAAAAGACCCGTTTTCCCCGTCCACGCTACAACACAAACCTGGCATTTTCAAATGTATCCACTTTGGACAGCGTTTTCGGAAAGCTCTGTTTTCGATGGTCGAAAACGCCGGCTTAGTGTGGATGGAAGGTCAGAACGGAGAAATAAAGATGCGTTTTCAAATTTACCCGGATTATTGTGGACTAGGCCTGAATTTCTTCTTGTGCTGCATTCCAGAGGTGTCCAAAATTCCAGCTCCCTACTAGGAAAAATGCAACTGAGCGGCAATTTCAAGTCAAAATGTTTCCAAGTAGGAAACTCGGGCAAGATTCCTGAATCAAGAGTTTTCCAAAGATGCAGTCATCTGACGTCACATCAACATGGCGGCATAAACGCTACACAGCATTACTTTTAACATGTTTATAATCCTCAAAATACACTCAGGTTTGATTTTCAGCATTGCGTGAACTTAAATCTATCAAAACACCTGTGTGGTTCACGGTTAAACATATAAATTTGAAATGTAAAGTTGCACTCACATTTGCTAACATTTGATGCTAACCAGCTAGCTAGGGGAACAAGATTTGTATCTTTGTACCTTGTATCTTCCCTGTGTTTTTTTCTGAGCTGGACCTCTGGAATAAAAAGGGCTTGTAATTTAATGTTTGATTGGAACTCAGCATTAGTGTCTGGTGGGGCAGAGGTGGATACGGTTCACAGGGTGAATCTTCGGCATTTCAAAAAGTGAGGATGCTGCTGCAGCCCCACTTTGTGGTTTAGGCTGATAAGATGGGTGCATCTTTAC
Organism: Centroberyx gerrardi; assembly: GCF_048128805.1. Taxonomy (NCBI): domain Eukaryota; kingdom Metazoa; phylum Chordata; class Actinopteri; order Beryciformes; family Berycidae; genus Centroberyx; species Centroberyx gerrardi. The sequence goes on from NC_135999.1 coordinate 27,178,164, forward strand.
ATAAACGTCTTGCCTAGTGCAGCTTCACATTTACACCTGGGATTATTTGAGATGTGTTTTGTGTCCGGATTGTGCCTAGATATTCGTCGGGGTTTAAACCTAAATTAAAATGTGTCAAAATTGAAATCAGATTGCTATTTCCTTCACAAAACACAGATTACTATACACAGTATTCTCTTTATAGTATTTACCTTCTTTAGAAAGACAGCAAGCACTTGGGAAATTGCATTGTCATTGTTTTTCTTATTCTTGTCTTAAACAGCAGGTATACCTTAGGCAACAGTTTCATACAGCTGTTGCTATACATTGACAGACTTTACAGACAAGTGTCCTGACTCCTTCTTCAATAAGTTAATATTCTCAATACTCCCACGCAGATTTAAGTTGCTATCCCAGCTGCCTGCCACCTGTTTTCCCTGTAAGTCCTGGTTGGATCTGCAGGTGAAGGTTTGTTTCTGTTTATGTAGTTGTTGTTGTATGTGGATTGGATCTTCAGTGCATCTTGGGTGCATTTATACCTGCAGTTTAATGCAGTTTAGCTTTGTCCAAATACAATCCAATCAGCCAGGCTGCATGTTAATGCCTGGTGGAAAAGGGGGGCTGGGGTTGTCTCTCTCACCCTCTCTCTCTTTCACACAAACACACACACACACACACACACACAAACACTGTATTCATGAACTCTCATGAACACACATTGTTTCTTACACTCATAATGTTTTTCTCTCTACCGCAGACACACTTAAACATGCACACACACAAACACACACACACACACACACATATAGGGAGACTCAAACACAACCACTGCAGACATCCCAGTCTCACATATCTCTCTCTCTTTCTCGCTCTCTCTCTCTCACACACACACACACACACACAAACACATTCTTTCTTTCTGTGTCTCCATCACAAACATACACACACACACGCACGCACAAACCCACACACTAATCTAATTGTATTTCAGTGGCTCCAGCAGAGTGTGAGTATAAATATTTGATGGGATCAGTGAGGGTGCTGGATGGGTGCTGGGACCCGCTGCCTCCCTTTCAGTCCCCGAGCCCCGAGAGCTGGCATGGAAACCAGCCGCTCGGACCGCAAATCCCTGCTTTGGATCAATAAGGACCAGGCAGAGCTTTACACACACACATACACACGCACACATATGTCTGCTCACACACACACACACACACACACACACACACACACATACACACACTTTTGATCCAACTCTGCCAGGGTCTTTGTCAGAGCGGATCAGATGGAGACCAGAAGGGGGTTATCAGGCTTCACAATCACTATTGATCACAGCCTAGAGAGCACTAGAGTTTATCCCTCTCTCTCTCTCTCTCTCTCCCCTCTCTTTTTCCACATCAGCTCTGCTCTCTCAGTGTAACCTTCTTTTTCTTCTCTCCCTCCCTCTCTCCTTTTATATCTGCTATTTCATCCGACGTCCCTCTCATCCTCGTCCTTTCTTTTTGTCCCTCTCGCCTCCTGATTTTTCTTTGATTGAGAACCTCCAGCCTCTAATTGTAAAGAGAGTGAACTTATCAAACTGCACAAAAACCCGAACATACCGCAAAGCTGCATACTCTAGGTTATCTAACACAAAACCTACAACTTGTCTTAAGAAAAGATTGAGCGACGGCTGCCTGGGCAACTCTGAAACCTGCAGGCCTTAAGTCTGGTTATCCTTGATTACAGTTTTTTACGATTGCTAGCAACCTTTTATCAGTTCTGTAGTCACATTTTCATAACTCTTAACACAGTTAGCACAACATCGGTCTGTTGCGGGCCATACCATTAACACATTTCTTGTTCCTTTGACACAAAATGCATTCACTGAACACATTTTAAAAACTCTTGAATTTCTTTTACACACAAGCTCAACCAAGACCAAAACTATGGATTTTTACTGCCAAATTTACAAATGCTTTCACACTGTATGTCAGAACAGATAACCTCATGTTCTAAACCTAACTTATAGGCTAAAGTTGAAGTGAACAGCAGTTCACATTGTACATTGAAACATGTACATTTTTATTGCTAGTGAGAAACAGCTGATTGAAGTTATGCAAATAGACCAATCACAGCTGAACACTGCCAGGGGTGGATAAGGCCAAAAGATACTTCCCAAGGTGCATAGCCAGAGAAAATATAAGGAGTGATGTGGACGAGAACATGTGGCCAAATGCAGAAGACCGGGTAGATTAGAAAAGGACTGTGTATTTTTCTTTTTTTTTCTTCTGTGCCTTTTTCTGTTTGTATATTTTATTTTTACACCACTGTAACCAGCAGCTATACTGCAGATTTTTGTTGATCTCTTGCAGTAATTTCCTATAGCAAATACAGCCTTTACTGCAGCAATTCTGTAACTTATTCCTTTTTCATATACTGTACATTCTATAAAGTAAAGATGAGTCATTCACTTCTGATATAGAATGTTTGCAAAACATTTACTACACTCAACAAAAGAAAAATGTAGAGTGACTTCAAAAGTAACTGCAGTGCGAAAAACAATTGATTATCAATATACTGTCTATTGTATAAGGGTAGAACTGACACATGTAAAGTAATGCATTTTCTGTAATACCATCTGCTGTTAGTATTTTGTATGTCATTGTGCTGTGATTGACTAAATGTTCCTGTTGGAAGAAAACATGTGCTAGAGTTTTGAAAGAATTATTTGATTTTGAGACATGTTTGCAGGTTTTGACAGTGACAAAGTATTCTTGCATTTTGAAAATTAGTGTTGGTGTTTAGTTTACAATATGTAATTTTGAGCATAAAATTAACTGTTTTGCCAACTGTGTGTTGTAGGTGAGTTGGTGTGTGAAGAGTTTAGAAAAAGTATTATAAGTATTGAAAAACGCTTGCTAGCGATCGTAAAAAACTGTAATAATGGATTAGGATTTAGTAAAAGAAAACCTTATGACATTTCAGTGTACGAGAGATATTGAAAGATGATGAAAGAGAGAAGGCCACATACTCCTCCTTTCTGTCTCTCTCCTCCTCTCTCTTCTTGCCTGCCTCTGTTTCTCTGCCTCTCTTTCTTTCATCATCTCTCAATATCTCTGTTGTACACTGAAACCTTGCGAGGCATTCTTTAACTAAAATCCGATCCATTATTAATCAAGGGTAACCAGGCTTAAGGCCGGGTTTCAGAGTTGTCCACGCAGCCGTCGCTCAATCTTTTCTTAACACGCGTCTTAGGCTTTCCACAAGCGTGTTAGATAACCTAGAGTATGCTGCTTTGTGGTACGTTTGGGTTTTTGCATAGATTGTTTAAAATTTGAGGCAATCCAAAGAAAGACCGATGGATCTGTAAGGCTACATAAATAGCCAGCAAAACTTTTGAAAAATAAATAAACTTGTTCATAAAGAAATAATCTGCTACATTTTCATATAAATGCATGTCTGTTTTGCTACTCTCTTTCTCCAACTAACACATTAGTGATTCAATTATATGCAGTTCATGAAAGCTTTTCCATTTGTGTCTGGTAGCTCTTTCCTGAGCTGAAAAATCCTCTGGCTCACAGGAGGTGATTCTTTTTATGTGATTTGTTTGGAATAAACAGAAGAAGAAGAACTGGGTAGTTAGCATGAGCAGCGATAGCCACCATGGCTGAACAGACAAAGAAAAGAGAAACTCAAACTGCATCAACAGGAAGTCCAAGGAAAAAGACGTCACAGTACCGCCCAAACTGTTTGATTGACTCTGGGCACTCTGGGTAGTGCAGTGTGCAATGCCAAAAAAAAAAGAAAAAAAAAAAGGATCTCACAGATTACCGCTTTAAATTATCAGTCTGGAAGTCAAGCAACTGAGGAAATCATGTGAATTTAAGTATGTGTTCAGCAGGAGTTGAACAAACATCCACTGTACAATCTACTGTATATAATCTCTATTTCTATGTACTGTATATATCTCTGTCCATCCTCCCAGATCGGTTCCTTCTTCATGATCAACCTGTGCCTGGTCGTCATCGCCACCCAGTTCTCGGAGACGAAGCAGAGGGAGCACCAGCTGATGCAGGAGCAGAGGGCGCGGTGTTCGTCCTCCTCCACCCTGGCCAGCGAGCCGGGCGACTGCTACGAGGAGCTCTTCCAGCTCGTCTGCCACGTCCTGCGCAAGGCCAGGAGGCGCACCGTCGCCCTCTTCTACACCCTGCGGGGCAAACCGCGGGGCTTCGGGGGCGTGGGGCGAGGCGGAGGGGGAGGGGAACGGAGGGAAGGGAAGGCCAATGGACGGGGAGGACGGGAGAGGAGAGGGGTGAGGCACGGTAAGGATGGAGTGATGGGAGGTTTTTTTTTTCTTCGGCAATTCAATTTGTGAGTGCTGAGTCTGTGACACTTACTCAGCACTTTCTATATGATCGATCGTTGCTTTTTGTATGAGGAGTTTCATTCCAAATTGCTGTATATCCATTTTGGAAAAATATCATTACCTGAAGTTCATCATTCAATATCTCTACATATAGGGGATCCAGCCTGTAAAAGTTCATTATTTTGTTAACCGAGGACTTAAGATACCTACTATCCTTTAAAACTTGCTTTAAATTCGTGCTATTGTTTCTTAAAAGTGTGTATAAAACGGTGGATATCTTATTTTGGAATGAAACACTTCATGGTCTAGTGCTTGCTACTTTGTGGCCTTTGTGGCAGAGTGTGTGTATGTGCAGGTCTGTAGGTATTATAGGTGTGACACTGAGTTAAAGACAGTTTAAACACTATTTTATGGATAGAGTGTGTTTTGTTTTTCTTTTTTATCCTTTATTTATCCAGGAAAGGTTGACTGCGCATGCATACAGTTTTCAGCACCAGCCTGCTTCACATTCATACAGTTACACACATTCATACCTGGGAGCTGACCAGTATAACCACAGTCTTCTACTGTTGGCCACTGGGAGCTGCCCAGTGGGAAACTGTGAAGTGCCTTGCTCAAAGGCATCTCGTCAGTCGTTTCTGTGAAAGAGGAGCGCATTGTTGCATCAGCATTCCCTTGATTTATGTTTGCATCATTAGATAATAAATAATGTAAGACGCTAGCCTGGTTCCAGACTCCTAAATTGCGTCCTGCCCACTTTTCACATTTTGTTGAGCGATTCAGAGTCTGGTGTTGCTCTAGTCAACGGCTTGTTCTCGCTTGGAGAAATAATTGAGCCAATCAGCGCCTTTGTGGGCGGGACTAAAGTTTGAACCGTGTGTGCAACGGTTTTTCACTGGCGTTTCGGGAGCATAGATTTGTTGAACTCACCCCCTTAACCAACATATTGTCTATAAAAAAATATATTTTTGTCAAAATTGACTGATATAAGTGAGAGGCTTACTGGCTAACATCAGAGCGGCCAGATACGTCAGTCATTAGTGATTGGTTCGGGGAAAATCAACCCCACACACACACAGAAAATGGCTAACTAGGAAGTAATCTCTGTGTAATAATGGAGTGGGAACAAAATGGCTGTTCAGTCTGATTATCAGGTTAGTAATACACATCTCAAAACTGTAAAAATATTCAGAAGTCTAAAATACAACTCTCAAAGTTTTAAGTTATTTGTAACTATGGAAATGTGAAAATGGTATTCATATGTATGATGGATCGAACCCTTTAACACTCTCCATTCATTCCCGTCCAGCTGCTCCTTGCCCCCACCACAACAAACCCGACCTCGCCTCGCCCGGCTGCCCCCACTGCACCGCGGCCCTGTCGGGACCGGCCGGCAGACGGGCCAACAACAACGAAGCGGAGGAGGGAGCGGTGGAGGAGACGGACAGGGAGGGCGGCCAGGAGAAGGGCAAGAAAGGCGCGGCGGCCGGGGGGTGCAGCCCGAAGCGGCGCTGCAGGGAGCTGTGGCACGAGACGAGGATGAAGCTGTGGAGCATCGTGGAGAGCAAGTACTTCAACAGAGGCATCATGATCGCCATCCTCATCAACACCATCAGCATGGGCATCGAGCACCACGAACAGGTACAGGCAGCAACCTGTCACATTTTCTTCTTGGTCTTTCTGTCACGCTTTTTCATCTCTGTTATTTTATCTTTACTTCACGTCTGGTTTCATTTTTAATCTATTGCTGTCTTCTGTTCCATGTACTCACTTTATTTTTCTTAACTGTTTTGGAAAGCACTTTGTAACAGTTGTTTTAATAAGTGCTATATAAACAAAAAGTTTATTTTTACTTACTTTACTTTTACTCTTTACTTTTATTCTTCCTTCTCTCACTTTCTCTTTCATTATGCAGCATCTGTGTCGTGCTCTCCTCTTTCTCTCCCTGTCTCTTTCCCATCTCTCTCTCTCTCTCTCTCTCTCTCTCTCTCCGAATTTCTGAGTCAGCATTTATGAATGCCGAAGGGAAACTGTAAATTTTGATACAATTTTTCTCAATATTGCAAAACTTGAAGCGGAAAAGTTTGCCGATGAAGAAGTTATGGGGTAAATTGCAAAAAAAAAAAATGCATTTGTCAAATAAATACTGATGTAGGCGGGCAGGACACCTCCCAGAAATGTCACACCTACCGTCTCTCCTGTGTGTGAGGTTCCCACTGTGGCTGTATCACCATTAGCTGGTGCATTAGAATATTACCAAGTGCATATTTTTATTTTTGTCTTTGAGTCAAAGCATGAAATACGGCTGTAACCGTGATCCTAACCCTGACATTAAAGAACAATAATAGCATCAACCCAACTGATGGAAAGGCACATACTGTAATTTGCATTTTTTTTTTAGCAACATTTTAAAAGTTTGCATAACATTTGCTTGACAGTTGCATGGATACACAGATTCTTCCAGTCTCTATCTGACTTCAATTTTCACTTTAAAATCAAACAGCTTTATCATAAATGGCAAAAGTTCTCTGTCTCAGTCTCTGTTTGACTTGTTGTGTGTTCACATGGTGAGCAACGCAATCAACAAAGTTTTCATCGGTCATCAACAGCCAATTAGATTTCCATGCTTCCTTGTTTCCCTACCAGTGTGATTTTGTTTCATTAACAATAGTTTCACCTGGCATGTGGAAAATGGATGAGAAGTTGATTCCAGCCAGTCAAAGCTTCCCAGTAATTTTTTTTTTTTTTTTCTGTTTGTTTTCAATTAACGCTACCTAATTAGCACTTGCTAGCTAGTTATTTTAAATCATCAAAACAATGTGAGACACGGTTATGAAACACCAAAGCAGTGAAACATACAGTCAAAAGTTTGGACGCACACATTTTTTCTTTATTTTTACTATTTTCCACATTTTAGAATAATAGTAAAGACATCAAAACTATGAAATAACACAGATGGAATTATGCAGCGACCAAAAAAGTGTTCAACAAATCAAAACTATCTTATATTTTAGATTCTTTAAAGTAGCTGCCCTTTGCCTTAATGGAAAGACAATTGGCTTTGCAAAGAAATTCATACATAAGATCAACTTCACTATTTATATTTGTCTAAGAAACACATTTCAAGCATTTAAGCAGAAGCCTTTAGATCAAAATGGCTTTGAGAGAATGAAAAACATAATGCTTTCAATCAGGTGTGTCCAAACTTTTAACTGGTAGTGCACATGATATGCCTGTTCAAAACTTTATAATTTTAGACCACTACATAGAAATCAGAGTCTCTCGCACCGCCACAATCAGTCAGAATAGAGTGACACATCAACCAACCTGCTTCTGTCACTCTCTGTCCAGGTACATCTTCATAATAAACCTCTCTCTTTTCTGTCTCCTGCCCATCTATCTCATCCATCTCTCTTACATCCCTCCCTCTCCCCCCCCCCCCGCCTCAATCCATTACTGTATAATGTGATTTCTCAGCCAACTGGGTAGACATGTCTCCACTGAGGTTAGCCTGCAGGTTGAAGGCAGGAGCGCTGGAACGTAATCACACCTTTAGCTCAGATCACGCTCAGCGAGAGCTCGTAAAAATGATCCCTCCATGCTCTCTTACACCTCCGGCATGCTTTAATTCTCTGTTTTTCTTTTTCCCCCCCCCCTCTCTCTCATTCTCTTTTGTTCACTCTTTCACTCTTTGTCTCTTTATCAATATCTCTCTTTCTCGCTCTACCGTCGCCCACTCACTTCTTCCTCCACCGCAGTGGTGGGTTGTCTCTCATCTCAGCAGCAGCTAAAAATAGAGAAAACAGAGAAAGAAAGAGAGAGAGAGAGAGAGATGGAGATAAAGAGAAAGACAGGCAGAGAGAGAGAGACAGAGAAAAAGACAGAGAGAAAGAGAGCGGGATAGACTTTGCTCTGTTAATAAGGAGGAAGTAGGGACTAGGAATGTCTATGGTTACACAGTCTGCTTAGCATACTGTGCATACACACACACACACACACACAGGAGCCATGCCTCCATCTGTTTGAACAGCGGTATCAGAGGCTTAATCAGTCTCATTGCTCTGATCCTGATCCTGTAGTAGCAGCCTGAAGATAAGTGCCTCCACCTGCTCAACTGCACCTCGGGTCACCGGCTCCACTGGTCTGGGAACAGCAATTAACCAGTGTGGGAAACCATCACCAGCCACCAGCCAAATGCTTGTAAATGTCATGGTTGCGGTTGATAGGTTTGTCTAGTCTTTCAGCCACTTAGGCAGGTACCCAGCCGTCATTTGGAGGTCGCATTTTATCCTGTGACAAATTAACTGGCAGGTGAAATCAAAGGGGCCGGGGCATAGCAGGATGTGGCCCCCGCACTTTCAACAAAATGCAAATCTGTCCTCCAGCCCTTTTTTTTCCACGATTAAGGGACATTTTTCTGATAACAAACCCACACATTGACTACGTTTACATGGACAGCAATAATCCGATATTAACCCGATTAAGACAATAGTCTGAATAAGAAATTGCCATGTAAACAGCATTTTCTGATCACTTTAACCGGAATAAGGTCACAGTCAGAGTAAGCAGAATCACATTAAGACATGCGGTATTCACGGCTTTTTGACACAAGCGGCGATCCGACCGCATGACGATGCTCGCTCTGCCTTCCAGAGGTTGCAAACTTGTTTACAGAGGAAAAAGATGACTGAAAAAAAGTCCAGACATTTTTGGGGTGAGGCTGAAACTACTCAAATTATTGCTGTCCATGTAAACGTAGTCATGCAGCCCTAAGATACAGACTGTAATAAAATAACACACCACTCTCTCTCATTACATTTGTAAATATTCACTGGTCTGGAAAATAGTTTGCCACATGAGCTGCTCAGATTTTTACAACTGAGCTTCAGCATTAATATTATGCTGATAACATCATCATCGCTAAATCGCTGTTTAATTGTTGGGTTATGGATATGGAAAGATAGCACTCCAAAGCCTTCACTGAGAATGTGAATAGTGAACATGAACCCATTAAAAATGACACAAGCTGATTGTCAGAAAAATCAATTAGGCATCAGTGACTGAGCTTTTGCAACTCAAAGACACACTAACATGAAAGTAAGCCTGTTTTTATACATGTAATGATGAGAATCATTTAACAGAATTATTTAACTGCTCTTGATTTTTGTTTAAAAATCTAATGGGACAGACTCACTTTGCAAAGCTGGTGAAAGCTGAATTTTGAGATGTATCAGCTACTGTGGCCAGTGGAAAAAAAAAAACCCTGCTGATAACACAGGCATTCAGTGTAACATTGATTGACACTCCAACGAGTCTATGGTCTCATTTATGAATTAGTTTCTCGATGCTTAATGCGATTTGCATGCAGAATTTGTTTTTCGCCGCGGTGTTTCTGCCTGAGCGCTGTGGTTTTCAAGAGCCAAATTCATCTGGAAACACTACAAGCTAGACACTTTACTCCTCTTTACCTGGCTGCTAGGACACTTCCTCATGGTGTGGGAAAAGTAATTTTGTACAAATCAACTCTATTTTTTTATTGAACATTATACAATAGATAAAACAAAGTAAACGTTGTATTGTGAAAAATATATAGTATACATTTTCACACCTTGTCGTTTTGATGATGTCACATGATGGCAAAAGTTAGGCCAACTTCTGGGTTCTTCAGCTATTAGTTTGTAAGAACTGCTACAATAAAGTGATGTATATAGCAAAATATACTCTATATAAAATATTTTTTATGATCATAAAACAACATATTCTCAAGCATTTTATACAGGGGTGGAGCTAGACTCTCAGCACAGAGGGGGCGGAGCATTCTCGAGGGGCCCTTCTGATAAAGTCATTTTAAAATTCACAACTGTAAAATTGCTGATATATCCTATCCTATCCTATCCATAAACACAAATTGTCACTTATTGAGCCAAGCAAGCCAATATCTAAGAAAACATACAGTGAAGCCAGAGCCACTTTGTCAGACAAGCTTGTTCTGAAGAACAAAAAAAGAGAACAGGTTGCCAGTCGCGTTCAAATGTTTCAGCACCGAGGCGGTTCAGCAGCACAGACACCACCACACAGACAGCTGTCTATCAGGCCAGGTGCACTGTCTCAGTACCATGTCTTTCTTACACGGGAATAACATAAACATAAAATAGACACAGCGGTCTACAACACTATACTAGGGCTGCACGATTCTGGATAAAATGACAATCTTGATTTTCTTGCTTAGAATTGAGATCACGATTGTCTCTCACGATTCTTAAGCAAAACCATTTTTATTATACATTTTTACTGCACTCTTTTTGCCTGATACAGACAGAAACAACAAAAAAATATGATATTGACTGTAGTGGGACTGTCACATCAACTTTGTGGGCCCTGGGGCGGTCACCCCCTCTGCCCCCACGGTCGATCAGCTTATGATTTTATAATAAAGCACATTGTTGTATAAGCAGTGCTTATATGTATGTATGTATGCAATATGCTTTAAGCTGTGTTTGGTAAAGGTTCAGTCACAGCCTCACGTTCCTGTATTCCCCACAGAGGAGATGAAGGCAGCAGATCGACCAGGGAGCAGAGAGCCGAGGTGTCATTCAAATAAACTCATAATTATTTAGGTTTATAGCCTGTGGCATTGCCACAAATGCGCTGTGGGATTGTACAGAATCTGTACTTGTTTTGTCTGCATTTGTTTAAAAATAAATGACTAAATGAAGTGTATTTTTCAGATTACTCTTCACAGATGCTTGTTGTTAGGCAGAAATACTGTCATTGAAATGCCACGCTGTCGCTCATTTTTTGGCAGCCAAATCCCTCTTGATGGATATTAAAGAGAATCTAAGAAGAATGCTAATTAAACAGTAACTCATGTTTGAGGGGACATGAGGGAGGCGTCCCTCAGTATTACAGGAGTCAGTGAATTCAGCAGTGTCATGAAAAATAAATGCTGAGCAGGCAAACAGTAAACTGCTGCAAGCATACAGTATAGTGACGGCAGTTTCCATTCACCAACATCACACTTTTAGTTTAGTTCAGTTTAGTTGTAGTTTTAGTTTTAGTTTTAGATTTAGTTTTTGTTTTAGTTTTAGTTTTAGATTTAGTTTTTGTTTTAGTTTTAGATTTAGTTTTTGTTTTAGTTTTAGTTTTAGTTTAGTTTAGTTTAGTTTAATTTAGTTTAATTATTTTTTTTTTTGTTTATTTCATTTATTTTTGTTGGTTTTGTGAATTGCATGTTTTCTAGTTTGATTTTGTTTAGTTCAGCTTTTGTTCTGTTCAGTTTTGTTCCATTTTGTGTTTTTAGTTTATCTGCACAGTGACGTGATAAAGCAGTGATTAGAGACAGAAAGGAGAGCCATCACCCCCCAAGAAACAAAACTAAACAAAAGTTGTGAAGATAACAGATACAGACACAACTTGTTCACATCTTCACTTTCCTAAAAAGCTCTCTGTGTGGCATCGAATCGCCGCATCTTTTATTTTACTCTACTTACATACATCAGCCGACTGGAGAACAGGAGTCTTTAGATCTGGTCCCAGGTCTGCAGTAATGAGACGGATCTCCAGGGGCTGTTGACGCTGTTTGGCTGTTCTGCAAACAGCGGTCAGCCATCACATCGTTACCAACATCGGCGGGCACACATCATTAGCCTGGGTTTTCACACTGCTAAACACTCATTAGTACTGACAAACACACACACACACACACACACACACACACACACACACACACACACACACACACAGACATGTAAATGCAAAACACACAGTCCCCATTGATTCTGGGCTGGTGAAATGTCAGAAGCGTCATTGCTGAAGTTACAGGGGAACTCAGTGGAATAGTGATGTGCTGGAAATCACGACTGTGCCAAATTTAGCTCGGTGTGTGTGTGTGTGTGTGTGTTAAATACCTGTTTATATTGAGCAAAGGGGAGAGAGAAAGATAGATAGAGAGAGAGAGAGAGAGAGAGAGAGACTGACATAGCGATTTTTTTCAAACAATTTCTCTTAGAGGTGAAACAAGCATGCAGTAACATGTTGGACCTTTGTAATGGTCCAACATCTGTCACATACATAATTAATGAAAAATGTTGTTGTTTCTTTTTTTCCTGCTAGAATGTGGGAAAGGAGAAGACAAAATTGTACATGTAAACCAGTGTTTGAACTTTAGAGTCTGTGCTTTTCTGTTTGTGAGCGTATTTGTCAGTATATTACAACTGCAGCTAACTGATATGGTTACTTTAGTACTCTTTAATGCTGTCAAGATGTGTGTGTGTGTGTGTGTGTGTGTGTGTGTGTATGTGTGTGTGAGGTTGTGTGTACAAGCTATTGTGCCACTCCTTGCCCTTTCCACCAATCGATTTGGGCCAGTCGATCCATGGAGAGTGAGAGGGCTGATAACTACACAAAGAGAAGACAAAGTGAAAGAAAGATGGAGAGAGAGATAGATGGAGAGAGAGGAAGGATTCAGCCATGTGGAGTCTCCTTTTGCTTTTCTCTGTTCTTGTCAGTAATGTATTACACTTGCTGCACTTGCTGTGTGTGCATATGTGTGTGTGGAAGTGTGTGTGTGTGTGTGTGTGTGAGAGGCACTGGATAATAGCTTTATTTCCTCCATGTATTGATTGGCTGGGACAGCTTGTGGTTGGTGAATGCGTAACCAAAGTGACCTAACGCTGCCACAGACAGTGTCCTCACTCTCTATTTCCCCTTTTTTCTTTGTCCTTCTCCCATTTCCTCCCCTATTTCCTTTTCTCTCCTCATTTCCTCTCCTATCCTGCCTCCTCTTGCCTCCCCCCTTCTCTCTTCTCCTCTCCTCTCCATTTCTTCCTTCAACTTCCTCTCTTTATTTCTCTTCTTTCCTTTCCTTCTTCCAATCTACTTTCTCTATTAATCTTTTTTTCTATTTTTTCTCCTCTTCCCTGCTCTTTCCTCTCCACTCCCTCAACTTTCCTACTCTCTCCTCTCCTCATTTTCCCATCTCCTTTCTCTTCCTCTTTCTATTTTTCAATTGATCTTCTTTCTGTTTCTCTCCTGTTTTCCTCTCCTCTCCTCTCCTCTCTGCTCCTTTTCTTTCATCTCTTCTATTTTCCCCTCCTCTCCCGTCCTGTCCCCTCCTCCCCACCTCCTCTCCTCCCCTCTCCTCTTCTCTCTTTTCCTCTCCTCTCCCCTCCCGTCCCCTCATCCTCTCCTCTCCTCCTTTCCTCTCCCCCTTCCCCTCTCCTCTCCTCTCCTCTCCCCTCCCCTCTCCTATCCTGTCTTTTCCTCTCCTCTCCCCTCCTGTCCCCTCATCCTCTCCTCTCCTCCTTTCCTCTCCCCCTCCCCCTCTCCTCTCCTCCCCTCCCCTCTCCTATCCTGTCTTTTCCTCTCCTCTCCCCTCCTGTCCCCTCCTCCTCTCCTCTCCTCTCCCCTCCCCTCCTCTCCTCTCCTCTCCTCTCCTCTCCTCTCCCCTCCTCCTCTCCCCTCCCCTCCCCTCCCCTCCCCTCCTGTCCCCTCCTCTCCTCTCCCCTCCTCTCCTCTCCTCTCCTCTCCCCTCCTCTCCTCTCCCCTCCTCTCCCCTCCACTCCTCTCCCCTCCCCTCCTCTCCTCTCCTCTCCTCTCCTCTCCTCCCCTCCCCTCCTCTCCTCTCCTCTCCTCTCCCCTCCCCTCCCCTCCCCTCCCCTCCTGTCCCCTCCTCTCCTCTCCTCTCCTCTCCTCTCCTCTCCTCTCCTCTCCTCTCCTCTCCTCTCCTCTCCTCTCCCCTCCTCTCCTCTCCCCTCCTCTCCCCTCCACTCCTCTCCCCTCCCCTCCTCTCCTCTCCCCTCCTCTCTCCTCCACTCCTCTCCCCTCCCCTCCTCTCCTCTCCCCTCCCCTCCTCTCCTCTCCTCTCCTCTCCTCTCCTCTCCTCTCCTCTCCTCTCCCAGCCTGAGGAACTCACTAATGTTCTGGAGATCTGTAACATCGTCTTCACCAGCATGTTCTCCTTGGAGATGATCCTGAAACTCACGGCGTTCGGCTCTTTCAGCTACCTGAGGAATCCCTACAATGTCTTTGATGGCATCATCGTCATCATAAGGTAGAGCTCAAATGGTGTAAAATTTACTGCAATAAGTGCAACCATATTACTGGTTTATTTGTAGGCTTTTACACACATATTATATGGCACACAATATTGATATCATAAGGCACAACTGGAACAACAATGAAATGAGGTGAGAAAATGTATAAGTGTAAGTGTGACATTTATGGTTATTTGCAGGACACACTTCACTTAGTTAATCTAAAAAATGTACATAAACTAAAACACCATAAGTTAGAGGTGTTTTTACCATATTACAAGTCCACCTACTCAGTTGCCTCTCACAAGGTGAAAGCGTTCCCACTCACCACAGTTTGAAAACCACCATCGAATATTTGATGATTAACATGAAAAACTTGCCTGTGCTTTGTCATCCCACTGACATAACAGTGTATTTATGTGAAGCCCTTCTAACGATTATTTTCCAAATCAATACTGTTATTCAATATTCAACTTTTTGTAACAACAATCCACATCATAAACCAGCGTTATCCTCCAGGGTTTTAAGTTTTAGCCCCATGCATATGGATTTCCGGTGTTTAAATCAAAGAGATAAAGAGTTTCATTACAAAATATAAACATCATAAATATATGATTTGGAAGAAAATTATTGATGGCATGAGAGTAAGCAGCACAGTATAGATTGGTTTTAAAGGCCTATGTCATTTTAACAACTTCATTCCAAAATTGGTTTTGGGCAGAAAAATCTTTGTTTTTGAAATGTTGACTGATGAAATTCTGGTAGCGTTTTTTTTTTTCCCACAATGGATATATTTTGGAAAGAACTCCAGCAGTAAAATAATTCATGTCATGTTTTGTCAAATTGTCACCCACCTGGTTGAAATGTACCACCTGTATGTATTTGTTTGTCACTCTGTTGCGATGCCAAAGCGTCAGCAGCAAACAGGTTTTGTCTTTTGTTATTTGTGCGCTGAGCTTCAGGTGAGTGGCTGTGCCTTTGATCTGCTGCTGTTTCCTCCATTCATCTGGCTGAGCGCCTCTGTCTCTGATCCCCATTATAACCCAGAGATCAAATACACATCAAAGCTACTCAAATTAAGCAAGATCAATTGTGCGGGCCATCACAGAAGATACATGTTGATTGAACAAATCTACATCTCTCTTCTTATCTCTCGCCTGCCCTCCCTTTCCTCCCTTCATCTATCTGAATGTCCTCAGCTATTCATGCTGTGTGAAAGTGGCCCCTTTCACTCTTGGCCTGTGCATAGTTGATGCTATTTTGATGCTATTTTGATGTGCTGGAAGTATCCTTTGATAGCCATGTGTACTAAAGGACACATTTCTGTGATTCCAGATTTTCAAAGCAATGGTGCTCTGCTCACATAGGGAACACAATGAAAATCCACTGGAACTTAGACAAGATGAGAAGAAGCTTCAGTGATCCCCATGGGAATAGAAAATATTAATAGGGAAGGAATTAAGCAATTAAGTAAGAGATTGTTGACTTATGTTGTTGACCTGCCCAAGGACTACAGATGTAAATTAGCCTAACTCTGACACATTTACATTGAAGTGTGAACTAAAATGTTGATTGATGTGTACTGTCCCTGCCAAATAAATCTTAAAATAAAATAAAATAAAAAAATTGATTTAACATGTCCAAAACATGGACACATT
The DNA here is from genome assembly GCF_048128805.1 of Centroberyx gerrardi. NCBI lineage: Eukaryota > Metazoa > Chordata > Actinopteri > Beryciformes > Berycidae > Centroberyx > Centroberyx gerrardi. The sequence goes on from NC_135999.1 coordinate 27,194,183, forward strand.
GCTTGCAAGATAAACCGAGCACACCTTATGTTTTTTCAAGTATTAGTAATGTATTCACAGCTATTATTTTGCCCAACATCTCCTTATGTTGCTGTAAAGAGGGGACAGAGCATTTTATCCACTTTAAATATGAATTAGAGCAATGATGTCTCCCTTTTACACTGGCAACAAAGGGCCTGATGATGAGCATTGAGGCTATTAGCCCTCCAGTATTGATATGAATGAATCAGATGAGAGTTCTATTGTAATGGGAAGAATGAACAAGATCGGCGCTGAACATCCAACAATGGAAGTTTGATGATACTCCATCTAGAACATTAACTGAGACTTGATTGCTACAAACAATCAAAGTGTGGCGTTGATGTCATGGATCATATTTGGAAGTGAAAACTAGCTTAGTGTTAATTACATGTTTCCCAGCTGTGAGTGCCTTGGCTAATAATGTATTGAAAATCAAATCACCAATAATAGATCACTACTAACAACTAACATTACTGCTAACATACGTTTAGGAAGGCCTACCATGGTAATGTTATATCCTCGTAAAAGGATGAAGCCCTTATACAACCAAGAAGCCCATGCAGCAAACAACATGCATAACCTGAATCAAACAATCTGATGTTGTAAAATGATACGACTGACCTCATCAGGAAACCAGTGAACTTGAAATGAATCTTCTACTAGCTAGCAAAAGGCTTCCACAAGCAATCTGAATTGTAAAGACATGTGAAATGGAAAAAGCAATTTTCCAATGCAGCTGCAGTGAAAAATAGTCGCAGCAGGAGCAGTAACTTCCGGGCCAACAGCTGGCCCATAAAGGTTACTAGCACAGGCATTTCAGACATGCACATAGTTCAGCAGTTTTTATGCTTGCCCTTCTGGCAAGCATAAAAACTGTACATGAATGAGAATATCACTTGGTAGTCAGCAGTCTACAAATTAATTAATTTATTTAAGAAAATGTTTCAATCACTCTTTGTGTTTTTTCAAGTATTAAAATTGTATTCAGCTAGGCATTGCTGTGTAGAGAGGAGAGCATTCTATCCCTGTTGTAAATGTGAATTACAGTGATGATGTCAATTTTGAACTTTATGTCAAAAGATGAAATAAGAGCATTCAGACAGACTGGAGGAGCAGCCAGTCGACTTCAGTCTGTTTTTGGAGATAGATAGATAGATAGATAGATAGATAGATAGATAGATAGATAGATAGATAGATAGATAGATAGATAGATAGACTATTTTATGGATTCATTCCTTCTCTAACATGCCTTGGTTGGTTGGTTGGTTGGTTGGTTGGATGGTTGGTTGGCTGGTTGGTTGGATGGTTGGTTGGTTGGTTGGTTGGATGGTTGGTTGGTTGGTTGGACGGTTGGTTGGTTGGTTGGTTGGATGGTTGGTTGGTTGGTTGGTTGGTTGGATGGTTGGTTGGTTGGTTGGACGGTTGGTTGGTTGGTTGGTTGGATGGTTGGTTGGTTGGTTGGTTGGTTGGCTGGTTGGTTGGTTGGTTGGATGGTTGGTTGGTTGGTTGGCTGGTTGGTTGGTTGGTTGGTTGGTTGGTTGGTTGGTTGGCTGGTTGGTTGGATGGTTAGTTGGATGGTTGGTTGGCTGGTTGGTTGGTTGGCTGGTTGGTTGGTTGGTTGGTTGGTTGGCTGGTTGGTTGGTTGGTTGGTTGGTTGGTTGGTTGGCTGGTTGGTTGGTTGGTTGGTTGGTTGGTTGGTTGGCTGGTTGGTTGGTTGGTTGGTTGGTTGGTTGGTTGGCTGGTTGGTTGGTTGGTTGGCTGGTTGGTTGGTTGGCTGGTTGGTTGGTTGGTTGGTTGGTTGGTTGGTTGGCTGGTTGGTTGGTTGGTTGGTTGGTTGGTTGGATGGTTGGTTGGTTGGTTGGCTGGTTGGTTGGTTGGTTGGTTGGTTGGTTGGTTGGTTGGTTGGTTGGCTGGTTGGTTGGTTGGTTGGTTGGTTGGTTGGATGGTTGGCTGGTTGGTTGGCTGATCTGTCTTCCTCTGCACAGTGTGTGTGAGATCGTCGGCCAGTCGGACGGCGGTTTGTCTGTGCTGAGGACCTTCAGGCTGCTGAGGGTGCTGAAGCTGGTGCGGTTCATGCCGGCGCTGAGGAGGCAGCTGGTGGTCCTCATGAAGACCATGGACAACGTGGCCACCTTCTGCATGCTGCTCATGCTCTTCATCTTCATCTTCAGGTAAGCTGTTGATTCTTCGGAGTGATAGAAGAACCATTTCTACGCAAAGGCGTGCAGAAATGGTTATTTAAAGAACCTTGGTCTGAAAGGTTCTTCTGTGGCATCACTCTGAAGAAACCTTTTTAGTTCAAGTTTGTTTATTTTTCTGTGTGTATCATGCACACAAGCATAAGCATGGTAGTGCAGACAAGCACAGACAAATGTACAAATGCACCCAAACCTTTTTTCATCCTTCACAATGTTTCACAGTTTCTCAGGCAGACTGATGACAGAGAGAGAGAACATTATTCAAGCCTTCACCTATGTGTGTATCTGTTTGTGCCGGCTTCTGTTTACCTGTCATTACAAAGGCCTGCACATCGGCTCAACAGCTGCCATTGAAATAGAGAAGGTCACAATGCTCTGCAACGGCTATTAACCCTGGGTGGAAAATAAAGAGCAGACACTTGAAGATCTGGTACAAAATAACAAGCAGACACTTGAAGAAGCTCAAACACTGACACAGTGCCGCACAAAAGGCCTAGAGTGTCCTTTAGTGGACGATCAATGGCCACATCCCGATCTCTCTTTCTCCCCCTGCCTCTCTCAGCTTCAGTTTCCTCTCAAGAGCCACTTCTGGTGATTTTGTTTTGTAGGGTGATGTGGACAGAATTGGCAATGACCCTGAAACATGCATGCATGTGTGGGCACAGACTTGCACATACTGTATACAAACACACACATGTTCAGGCACGTACATACACACACACACACATGCTTGAGTTGCAAGTACAAGCACTTGTTTAGACAGCAATTTTCTATGTTTGTGTCACCATTTCGTATTAGTAGTAGGAGTATTTCTATGAGTTCTGTGAATTTTCAAAGCACACATCAACTACATTACGCCATCAATAACACTAATTTCCTCATTTCATCATTGTTGTGATTTAATTGTGCATAAAATTGCTTCATCCAAATCAATGCTTCATTTACTTTTCAGATTGATAACATGGATTGTAGACGCCCTATTTGTAGTGGTGCTCCTCTCGGGTGCTGGTTAGAGCAGGAACATTTTATAATAGTATATAATAATTTATAATGGTATTTATAAATGCTATTTGTAATGGTAGTTTGAGACCATGGATAGGTGACATGGTTGATGTCCAGTTCACAGCGGTGCTGGTTAGAGCAGGAATAATTATCCATATAGCGATAATTGTATTCTACTGCACACTAGAAGGCTCATCCCATTACTTTCAGATCTTTAGCGGTACTTTATATTGACAAGTCCATTGGAGCAGAAGACATCTTTTGTCTCCAGGCTTTGTAAGGTTCATTCACATTCACATTCACATTCCCTTTCTTGTCCCACATTTTTTTGTTGCAGCCAAAATCCAATACAGAGAGCTGCATCAAAAAATGGCATAATTCTCAGGACACAGACAACAAAGCCCATCATTGATAAAATCAGTAAAAGCAGAGCAGTGCAAAAGGAACTATTGTGCAAAAGTGGGCAACAAAGTTCCATATGTGCTAGAGCTATTTCATGTGCACATTTAGCAAATCAATAGCAGCATACTTCCCAGTCATTACTCTGAAACAGCGGTCAAATTCCCTGTGTTTCCAAAGAAAAGGTATGTGAGTAATGGCAGAAGGATTGGAAGAGCAAGATAACCCTCTTGTCTATGTCAGTTCGGTTCGGTAGGAAATACATTTTCAGTGTGTGTGTTAACCTCGCCACTGGCCGTGATCCTGTTGCTGTTTTGTGTTCTAGTATCCTGGGGATGCACATCTTTGGCTGTAAGTTCAGTCTCAGGACGGAGGCTGGAGACACAGTGCCAGACAGGAAGAACTTTGACTCCCTGCTGTGGGCCATCGTCACCGTCTTCCAGGTAATTAACACATCATTATACTGTATGCACAAGCATGAATTGCACACACACACACACACACCGGTCTCTATGCACTGCTCTGGACTCTCCTATGCACTGGATTACTTTGCACATCTTGACACAATCTGATCTGCGTTCATGCATATGACTTGTACATATCTCTCCCCTATCCATTTGAGCTGGTACATGTTTCTCTACACACATTACTTCCATCTGTAAATCTAATCGTGTGTACAGCTATGCAAACATTTGTTAACATGTAAATCTGCTAATAGTCAACAAAGCGAGAATTCTTTCAAGCATATTGGATCTCTCTGTTAGCAGGATGAAGACGCTATCTTTAATCTTCAATATGCTCTACTGTATTTCTATCTATATTCTAATCTCATTTGCTGCTGCAATGACCCAATTTCCCCTTGGGGATCATTAAAGTTTCATCTTAACTTGTCTTATTATATCTTCTATGAACTTTCACTCTCTTTTCCGTCTCTGTCCCTCTCTCTCTCTCTCGCTCACTCTGTGTGTGTGTGTGTGTGTGTGTGTGTGTTATTTGTTCAGATTCTGACCCAGGAGGACTGGAATGCGGTTTTGTACAACGGCATGGCGGCCACCTCTCCACTGGCTGCCCTCTACTTCGTGGCCCTCATGACTTTTGGCAACTACGTCCTCTTCAACCTGCTGGTGGCCATCTTGGTTGAGGGCTTTCAGGCAGAAGTAAGGGCACTCTGCCAAAACCAAGTACAGCCGCATGGTTTCTAGCTGAAGTGAAGAACACTAGGACAAGCCCATTTCCATAATAAACCCATTTCAGTATTTTAATCCAGTTGTTAATGAAAGTGGTGCCCAGGTCAGGTTTGATCACAGCGTTCATTACCATTCTTCAAAAGAAAAGCCTCAACAGAACACAGGAAGTCATATTGTGGCTTGAAATTCCAGTGGGCGGGGAGTTTTTGTTCCTAAACAAGTTACAGGCTGGAAAGTGAGTTTTGAAAGCCAGAAATCTCAGCAGTAAAGTGAAGGTAAGATGAAGTAATTGTTGAGTTATCAGTATTGATCAACAGCCCTATCAATGACCTACAGATACTGTATAATATGTTCATTTTTTGCTATGAGGCAGTAAAAATCTTACTTTTTCACATCCCATAGAGCAAAACTAATCAAACTCTTTTAAGTTGCATGTTTTTACCCACTTACACACGTGAAGACCATAGAGCTACATTATATTAATAACTAATGTTTCACATACATTTCAGATGGAAACTTTTAATTAAGGTCACCGTCATAAAGGTTTGCTTTATGTCTCAATATAACATTGAGTTGTGTAGGTGAAACAAGGCACTGCTTTGGTTTATCAGATTTTTTATTACTACGTAATTGATTGACTGTGTCACCATTATATTAAACACCCAGCCAAATCAGTAAAGGCTAGTGTGAATGGGACTGACACTGATAGAAATTGGGTTGACACCAGGATGAAACTGCATATCTCTCAACTCCTAAAACTCTGCTACTACTGTAAGAGCCATGTGCCACACATAAAGCAATGGGTTTTCCTTCCCCAATAGAGAAAAATAGATTACATCTCAATCATTTTTTCTTGTCCAGTGACCCCGAACTTGTGTCAAAGTCTATTTTGTTCAGGAAAAATAATGGATAGGATTGGTAATAGTATCATTCAGTATGTCTAGTGCTCAGAGCTGGTATCAGCCATTAAAAAGTGATGCTGGCATGTTGACATTATAAATTCTGAAGCCAGCCATCTCAGTGGAAAACGATGCTGTCAATCAACTGTCAAACCCACAGAAGCATCACTGGAAAATTGTAGTCCGGTTGAGTAACTCGGTTGAGTTTTGCTGCAAATGCAAAGTACAAAGGAATAAAGCATTATGATATTTATGGCATGTAGCTATGATGTGTGTGTGTTGGAGGGGAACCACCGTGATAAATAACAAGCTTTTCGATCAGTGGGTTGATCCTTTTGAAATGCCGAAACAAAACAGCTATCACTCTCTTTCTGAGTTTCTCTCTCTCTCTCTGTTACTGTCTGTCTTTCCCTCTCTGTCTCTCTCACTTTTCCTCACTCCTTCGGTCTCTGTCTAAGGGTAGCTACACACTAGAGGATTATTACACCAGATTTGCCCATCATGACAATCGGACACAGCTGTTATGTGTGTGATGCAATGTCCTTTCAAAATCGGTTAAAATTTTAAAAGTCCACCTAGTGTGTCCCCTGCTCAATGCTCTCTCTCTCTCTACATATATATATATATATATATATATATATATATATATATATATATATATGTATATATATATATATATATTTACATATATCACATTAAGGCAGCTAAATGCTCTCTCTGTCTCTCAAGGGAGATGCCAATCGTTCCTATTCGGATGACGACCGCTCCTCTTCCAACTTTGACGAGAGTGAGAAGCACAATGACTCCCTCAAGTTGTCTGGTGAGCCGACGGCATGTTTCCCTCCCACTCTGAAATCCACATTGCATTATTCAGTTTTTTTTATCTATCAATAACTTTAGCCTTGAGTCGAATTTCAAATTACTGACTCATCTACTGTAACTTCTGACTTACTGTAGCTAACTTGTCTCTAATTTGTATCATTTTTAAAATGGAAATAGAGCTGTTCTGACATATTTACACTCTTCAATCTTATCAATCTAACAAAGGTAAAGTAAGTATTTAAAGACTTCTGTTCCAAAATGCTATATAACCATTTGAAAAGTTACTTGAATTTGTCAGCATCATGGAAATCTAGAGGATCCCATCTGTTAAATTGTTCTAATTTTGTCAATCAAGGACTTAAGTTATCAAGTTTTATTAAAAAAGCAGAATCACTCACTTAGTGAGAGCAGATGTCACTTTTTTCAAAAGGTAATTTTAAGATTTCAAACCCAAAACTAAGAACTCAATGAGTTGTTTCAGTAGCAACATGTCTAAGTTTGAGTCAGCACCAATACCACATTCAAACCATCACAGATTCCCCCATTTACGTCAAAACAGAACAACATACACAACAATCTGCTTGCATCTCGCATTTAAGCTGATGGTATTTGTTTTCCAGCGAGGCTTATACAAGCAGAGGCTGGATGTGCTCAGCCCAAAAACCAAAGTAAGACAGAATGAGGTGCCAAAAGCTTTAAAACTTGCAAAAACTGGGAAAATAGCCAGCAGTCGTGAAAAATGAATGAGCCGTATCTTTATCCAGCACTCACAATGAACCTGTTTCAGCTGCTATACAGCCTTCTTCAACATACCCAGCAAACAAACTGGTTCAGTGAGGATTAAACATGAGCTCAGAGACGGAGGGAATCACTTCTATACAGTACTTGGCTATGAGTGGGCTTCTGCTGCAGAGGAGATGTGATCTCTGCAGTGCAGTATAAGCAGAAGATGAAAGCCTGAAACGTGTTTCTGCTTCATAGATTGAAAGGCAACAAGGTGGTTTTTTTATTTATTTTTTTGTCCACTTAAACAGCAGAGTAGTACCTTTGGTTGTTTGGCTTCATTCTGGGTCAGTCTGGGTCGTGAGTGCTTTCACTCCCACTCTCCCTCTCTCTGACTTTCTGCCTCTTCACTCTCTCTCTCTCTCTCTCTCTCTCTCTCTCTCTCTCTCTCTCTCTCTCTCTCTCTCTCCCTCTCTCTCTCTCTCTCTCACTCTCTCTCTCCCTCTCTCCCTCTCTCTCAAAAGCCTCTTAAAAAGTGAAACAGGGGTGATCTTTTACTTTTTTTCAGTGTAGTTTCACTTTGATAGAACTATGTATGGCAGATCACCCTACTTGTTTCAAAGTAAGTTCAAATTAATGTTATTAATTCAGTACTATTCTTGAAAAAAGTTGCATTGGAAATTGTCTTGGTTTAATAAAGGGCTTAAGGTTAACAGGTGAATACAAGACTGAATACAAATTGAAATAACATAGTTAAATCCAATGTAAAACTTTAAAAACTTAAATGCTGATAAAAAAACAAACAGCTGTTGATGATCTACCTAGCATTTCTGGGCCCATTTTGTTGTTTGTGTATTTTTCTTATTCCTATGGATAACTGGCCAAATGTAGATGATGTGACACCATGCTGTGATATTTCCAGCACAGCTACAATGGAGTATAACAGCAGAAAAAAATCAACAGTAAACATCAGGTTTTGGCGTCCCTCAGAATCACTGAGGGTGAATAAGGGGAGTTAATTGGCAACATGTGTGGGATGGACGTTAAAGAAAAAAAAAACCTGGTCAAGACTTCAACCATCAACCACAGAGAGTGTTTGCCACCGTATCAACCATTCCTGACTCTCTCATCTCTCCTCTCTTCCCCACTCCCTCCAGACCCCAGGATCTGCACCCTGACACCCAACGGTCACCTGGAGCTGGGTGCTCTGTCGGGGCCCCGGGGCTCCTACCCCTCAGAGAGGCGGAGCTTCGCCATCGAGTCCAGGAAGAGCAGCGTGATGAGCCTGGGCAAGAACAGCCTGGAGAGACGCTCCTTCTCACTGGTACTCATACACATGCTTAAATCCCTGCTCTCCCCTAAATTCACACAGACACACACACACATACACGCACACGGACGCAGACATATGCGCCAACATTAGGAATGTGAATCTCTTCCTCTCAAGCCTGATTCACACAGGACTAGTATTATGCAGGGACCTCATGCAATTAATGAATTACCACTCAACTTCAGCGAAACGCATTCACACGGGATACAGAAATTTGCTGCAATCACCAGTGCTCTGGACACAGTTGTAGGCTATAAGGCTGTCAGGATTTTACACTTCATCGCTTTCTGATTTAGCAAATTAAAACTTGCTCTGCAGATTTCACTAGTGACTTCATTTTTCATGACAGGAAGAAGATAGAAATCTGCTAAAATCTAGCTAAAATCTGGCGTTTTTGACAAAATTAACATAAGTCTTTGGTGACATAACAGGACAACAACACAGATTTTTGTCAGTGTGACTGTAAAAAGTTACGTAAGCTGCTATATTTCCCTGGGGCTAGCATGAGTTGTGTTGCTCGGGTTGTGATGTGTTTGGTAGTGTTGGAAAAAGGGTTAGGGTTAGGAGAGTCTAGTTTCATTTGATATCAAGCATCTCTTTGTGGAGTGACGAGAAAATTATCCCAGCACCTTTGAAACATGACTGACCCTTGTATTTACAAAGCTTATATTTTCACAACACTGTTATTCAGACCCTTTGTAATCAGACACAGTTTGGACAAAATACATTTGTCTGAAAGCCCTTTCCAAAGCAGTACAACACTCATGTCATCAACAGAAAAATTTAACTTTTCTCTGCAACTTTTCCTTGCTACGCCATTTTTATCCCGGTACTATGAGCGTTGGGTAGAAATTGTACATCCAGAAGAAGAAGCAAAAACAAAATATTGCACTAAAAACAAATAATGGCTGAAATTACTGAGTTTGATTTCCACAGGATTAGTTTTATTAGGGGACCTCTGTCTTCACCAAAATATGTGTAATATTACTCTTTGTGTGTAGGGCTTTTGACCAAATCAGTATGAATCTTGATACGTCAAAATGTTCCAGCACATATTCCCACTTCACATGAACACAATATAAGATGCAGCCACAGCGCTAGAGCGTGACATGGAGGGATACAGAACGCCGAAACACCAATAAAAGAGAGAAACAAGAAACACTCATAAAAGAGAATCAAGAAACACCAATAAAAGAGAGAAACAATTAACACTAACAAAAGAGATAATCCCTAGTCAACACATAAACACACATAGAGACACACACTCACACACTAGAGACAATCAGGCAATATCTGTCCGCTAAGTGGCATATCAAACATTTTCATCAGTTCAGCATGGCTGCTTTGTGATCAGCCAGCGGGAGATTCCTTTATTTATCTATTCATCTATCACTCTCATGTAGTTTTCTCCCTCATTCTCTCTTTCTCTTGCTCTCTCTCTCTGTCTTTTACAATTCTTTGAAACCCTTCCTTGTCACCTCTCTTCCTTCTCTCTCTCATTTTTGCTTTCAATTTTACCCTTTCAACTTCACCCATTCCACCTATCTGCCTTGCTCTCTCTCTCTCTCACACACACACACACACACTCCCTCACACACACACACACACACACACACACACACACACACACACACATCAGGACACATGGTAACTCCTGCCCCAGTGTTCTGCCTATTGAACCGCAACCTGAAAGAGGGAGGGAGAGAGAGAGAGAAAGAGAGAGAAGGGAAATAAAACAGTTCTGCGAGGTTCGGCTCAGCATCCAGTTGCCATGGCAACCTCTATTAATTGACTGTTCTGCTCTGTTCTATTCATCCATAGAGAGATAGAGAGAGAAGTAGAGAGAGAAAGAGCGGAAGGGAAGGAGAGATGGTGATAGAGAGAGGCAGTGAGTGGAAGATATAGTTGGGGGATGAAAGAGGAGAGAGGCAGAGAGAGAGAGAGAGAGAGAGAGAGAGAGAGAGAGAGATGATGAGCTGTAGTTAAGCAACACTCTTCACATCAGAGGTTATAATGTTAACACAGTGGGTGTGGGAGATCCACTCCACTCTGAAGTCTCCTCCTCTTCTCTCAGACCTTTTGAAGTTTATTGCTATCAGAAGGCACCGATTACATTGCTGGTGGCAAAAGCTCTGGATTAATCAAGTTTAGCTGCGGGCATAAGAATAATGTCATGACAGTTTTTTTTCTCCCCTACAATAAAATCACGAGGACTATGGATCGTTCATCCGTTGCACGATATGTCAGACACCACTGATCTAATTTTCATTTTGAAAATTGGACTACATCATCGCCTTGTTCATCTATACACAAATCTGGGGAGGTAGGCGGAAGTAAACTTTACTAAATTACTGTGGTGGCTTCTCACTACACCCGTGTAATAACATTGTTTTCTCTCCTGAGGATTTTACACTTATTTACCTTTCTTATACAACTTCGACAAAAGAACGATGTCTAAGAGATCAGGTAGAGCCTGTGCTGTTCTCGGCTGCTCCAACAGCAGTGGCTTTGGAAAAAAAAAGCGAAATGCGAAATCCACAAACCTTTTACAGCATGAGGAATGTCCCTAATCTTAGACCAGACTCTCTGCATAGGTTTCCTGGCCGTACAGAAGAGCAAGACATTCGCCAGTCAATTTTTTCATTTCATTATGTAATTCATCTGTTCAGAAGGCAAGAAATCATGAAATGCAACTGTTTGTTGATTGATAATGATATGCTAGCAAAGTCTCAAGACTCTGATGCTAGCTAGGGCGATTTCACAGCACTTCAACCATACATCATGTAGCAATTGGTCTTTTTCCCCTAAGGCCGATGTCATGATCAATTTCTAACTAAAATTTAAAACCTGAATAAGATCCACATCCACATAGGCTACCTTGATCTGTCAGTGGAGGCCACTACCTAACGTCATCAATCCAACGATCCATGCTTTCGCTATCAGCAATTGCGATTCGCCACGTCCGCAGCACTGCTAGAGGGCGAAACACATAAATCAGTCGCCGGATTTGTGTATAGAGTGTAGAGGTAATGATACACTCAACAACTCACAACAGTGTCTGGCCAGTTGTGGTTCAGTGGATAGAGCAAGGCACTAACACTGGCAGAGAAAGGCATTACATCATGGCGTTCAGTTCAACACAGGCCATTCGTGCTAAAAATTTATGCACTGATGGTATTGAAAGACACTAAAGGGTTGAATTCATATATCTATTAGTCATATCACACTTTAGTTAAACCTCGCATCACATTCATCTATTTTTTCAGCTCTGTGACGCATATTATGACTTTTTTTATCAATATATTGCATGACAATAATATGCGTAATAGAGAGTGAACCCTTTTTATGGTCTGATGTAATTATATTTTGATATATCCATTAGCATTCATTCTCGTTTTATATAGGAGAAAGTTGTAGTAGATTTGGTTGGCAGCAACGACTGCAGAATATACAGTGAGCCATAGTGTAAATTAGTGCCAGCAGTTGTCTGTGGCTTATGCCATATAGCGTGGAACAAATTGTCTTGACATTAATTCATGATGTCTAGAGCACACACACACACACACACACACACACACACACACACACACACACACACACACACACACTATGTTCCATGTGAGTGATCCACAGTCTCTTTCTGTATAGAACTAGGTGGCGTTTAACAGTTAGCATGCACGCTTCACTGCAGTTTCTATAGAGACTGATGCGTACATCCACCGGTATATGGCACCGACTCAGGCTTTGATTGCCGTCATGTACGTTTCCAAGGGTAAAACATATAATTAGGCCTATCACGCTGAGAGGATTAGACATGCGGAAACACACACAACTGGTTATGTTCCTCTAAGTGGAACCGGCGTTCAGGGGTTTGAAAATTACACTTGTTGACAGCCTGCATGGTACAGTGCAAAAAAAGATAATAAAACTTTCTATTTTATATTCATTTATTTATTTAATGTATTTGTCCACAGAAGATTGACCTAAGGCATTCTCTTTTTCAGCAAGGCCCAGCTTCTCATTCATTCAGATCCACAAATTCACATCTGGCTGCTGCCCAGTACAACCACAGTCTTCCAGAGTGGTTGGTGAGGGACTGCCCTCCCTCCCATTCACTGTAGTGCTATATTATAGGTCTGGGTAATGGGTTAGGGCAAATTCACTGCTGGTGATTCAGAAGAAAGCAGTGTATTAAGAGAGGCAGTCATTTCTAAGAGTGAAATACAGTACAACTATATGACCAAAGCTCCTTTTAATGTTCATATACATTCACATACATTGCAAAACACTCTAGAGTCCATTCCCAAGCACCAAATGTCTCAGAAAATATAAGTGTAGGTAACTAGATTTTGTCTGAATTGGCTGTTGAACCCCCTGTATTAAGAGAGGTTGCCAGTTTTCTGTGGACTGGATGGAATACATTAAAATTATGGCACCAACGCTCATTTGAAAGTTGAAGCATTTACACCCCTTCCAAAATGGTGTCTCTCACCTCTCATTTGAGGAACTTGCACATACGACATCAAATATCTACACATAATGGACTATGAGTGTAAAGCATGTCAGGATAAACATCATTCCACCCTGTTGCAAAGCAAACCCAGCATTTCCCATTTTGTCCTAAACCGAAATGCTGTGTGTGTGTGTGTGTGTGTGTGTGTGTTGCACTGTGGGATAGGAGAACTGAGTGATGTCATTCCAAGAGGGTAACATGCTTTAAGCACAAGGTCCAATAATAGAATATTGTTGTTGAATAAAAGCCACATATCAGTGAAAGGTTTTTCAGGATTGGAAGAAAAGGCAGGTTCCTCATGAAATTACACAATAGTAAGTTTTTAATGGCTCATGAATTATCACCTCACATAAATGACAATGTCAGCTTCAAAAGTGTCAGTAGTGATATATTTATGCGTTGCTACACGTTCTGCCCACTGATCTCTGATGTGTCTGTACTGCAGATATTGGACCAGCTGTGTGTGTCTGTGCAGTGCTTCAATAATTCCTGAGGCTTTGTCTGTTCCAGCGCCATGGTCGCAGTTCCGCCTACCACAACTGGGGGCGCCCTCACCCTCCGCAGTCTGGATGGAGCCGCAGGTAGACAGATAGATTTACATTCAGCCATTGATTTCAGTTATTGCCTTAATGAATTTTTAATGACTTCATTAAGCCTTAATCTTCTACATGGGAATATCAAACCTTTGCTATTGTTTTATGCTCTTATTAACCCTAAGACTAAATTCTTAATAAATTGATTGGAGTCTTGATTAGTTATTTATTGATACTTTATTAATTGCTCATGAATATTGAATTACCTCCTTGATGTATTGTTAATCAGTGGGTTTTTTCCGGCCCTGCAGATCGAGCTGGAACAGCCTGGGCCGGAGGAGCTACGGGGTTGGGGGGACTCCTCTGGTGGGGGGCAGCCTCCGCGTGCACAGCACCCGCTCCCCCCTCTCCTACACCTACTCCGCCGAGCAGGAGTCACTCCTCTCCCACCAGCCCCACTCCCACCATGGCCTGCCCCCGCACCCCCTCCCCCCGCCTTCTCTGCTGTTCTCCAGGCGCTACGCCGCCAGGAGGGACCGCCGCGCGCTCTCCCTGGAGCTGCCGGAGCTGCTGCGGGCCGCCGGCCAGCCCCTCACCCACCCCCTCGCCCACCCGGACCCCAGGAGGACGAGTGGAGGGGGATCCGGGATGGGGGGGTCGATCACCGGGGGGTCTGGGTCTGGGGCTGGGAGCGGCGGAGGGGTGGACCACCGGGACTGTAACGGCAAGGCTCCGGGTCCCCAGGCCCAGCTGCTGGCTGAGGTCTTCCCCCAGCTCAACGCCCGCAAGGACAGAGCCGATCTGGATGAAGAGACCGATTATGTGAGTGGGAAGGAATCCACTAAAACAGAATGATCAGACCAAAAACACCATGTACCCGTGACGTCCTGGGTTCATATCTGGCCCAGGACCCTTCATGCCTGTCATCCCTCTCCCTCTCTCTGCCATGCTTCCTGTCTCTCTTCACTGTGACTATCCAATAAAGCAGAAATGCCATAAAAAATAATCTATAAAAGAATGATCATCTCCTCTCAAGCTGATATTGTGTCAGTGTCTGTCAGTTCAGATAATGCTAAAAAAAAAAGACTGAGATCTAAACAAAATAGATACTAGAATTTCATGAGTGATGTTGAGAAAGCCCCAAAAATCTTAGTAGTATCTCTGGCTCCAGTAACTTAAATCAAAAAAGACTTTCCTTTCACAGAGGATGTCAGTGTGCCCTGATAACACTGAAAACCCAAACCAAATAGATACCAGAATCATTGTTAAAGTTGAGGGGAGAAATGGTGTAACAGTCTGTTTGTTCATCTTCTTTACCCTCCTCCTCCTCCTCCTCCTCCCCCTCCCTCCTCCTCTCCCCTCCAGAGTATGTGCTTCCGTATCCAGAAGATGATGGAGGTGTACAAGCCAGACTGGTGTGAGACCAGAGAGCAATGGTCCATCTACCTATTCTCCCCACAGAACAAGTGAGTGGACAACTTCAGATCTGTCCCTAAATCTTATATCACTAAAGACTATACTGGACAGTAGCATTGTGTTGAAAGGAGGAAGTTCTGTTTGGACCCCAAACTTGCTTCTGTCCTCCATTACAACATAGAGCGTGTCGTTAACTGGGGTTCAACTGACATGGATTTTTGAAAGCAAGTGCCGATAAATATATTTTTGTATTGAAGCTGCCAATAGCTGCTATTTTGTGCCAATATACAGTATCTTTAAAAGAGAGCATTTGTATGCCAAAACAAGGATTCAAGTGTTTTCCCCAGCACTGTATTCTTGTCAAGGCGAAAAAAAGCCTCTGAAACAGCATTTAGAGCATCATGGGACACTAAAACCAACACTAATTAAATTATTTAAGTCAGGCTGACCCACCTCACCTATTTGATGGAAGGGGAAACTCTGGGATACATTTTTAACTTTGAGTGAAGAATTTATTTAGAAAAAACATTTTTGGACAGTGACATGAATAACTAAAATGTGCAAAGAAAATAAAATGTCATTGGCGGTTTTACAGACTGTTTTTCTGTTATTCAGCCAATACATCAGTCTAACTCTATGGTTAACACTACCTGGGTTAGGGGGTCCTACTGGGGCCACACATGCAGAAAATGCATGCACTCATGGTACTGTATAGGCACCTTGAATAAAAGCATTCAGCAAAAACATAATGGCATGCTAATTTCACTGTATGTACATAAGAGCATTGTCTGCTGTTAGTAGCAACCCTTTGAACTTTCCCCCTCCCTCAGCTTCCCATCATCAACCCTCTATATCCCACATGGCTCAGCATCATGGGCCAACACTAACTCATAAGATCACACTCATCAACCCCCTCCCAGTTTGAGCTCAGGATGGCGTTTACTCCTCTAGTTTGGTTTGTTTGGGCAGGTGAGAATGATGCCATTCGAACTCAGGTGCATAAAATAACCACACCAAGACTCATGAAAAGGCAGGTCTGTGTTCTCTTCCAAGCAAACTGCAGTGTGGTTTGTTAGGAGTGAGAATGCAATCCGAACCAACTACAGGAAACGACCCCCAAATGCAACGTTTTATGGGTATAAAGAGGCAGATGTTGAGACGTGATAGCCAGCAGTTCCTCATGCTTAGAAAGCCAAGCATAAAAAAGTTAACTGCAGTCTGGATTGAAGCTCATATTCAGCTATTTCTTCATATGTTCTTAACTGGTATGAACACCAGAGAAGGTCAATTACGACAAAGAGTCCATCAAGTCCATCATGCTGAGCACCCTCTCCATCAAAATCTCTAACCTGACAGGATGACAGGTTACCAAAAACATTTTGTTTAGAAACCCTGGTTCACTTGTTATTGCACAGTATGAACTTAAACAAACCATGCGGCAAAGTTAACTTTATGCTATGGTTTGAACCAAAGAAAACAAACCGTAGGTGTGATCAGACCCTAAGCATGTCTCTGGATGCGTCTACACTGGTTTACCCTGACAAACGGTTTCTACCAGCTCTCTTGGCATAGCACTAAAGTGCGGAGAAACCAAGTGTGGAGAAAAAGACGACTCGGCAAGCAAGACCAATGGCA
The DNA here is from genome assembly GCF_048128805.1 of Centroberyx gerrardi. Taxonomy (NCBI): domain Eukaryota; kingdom Metazoa; phylum Chordata; class Actinopteri; order Beryciformes; family Berycidae; genus Centroberyx; species Centroberyx gerrardi. Next base: position 27,210,861 of record NC_135999.1, read on the forward strand.
CTGAAAGCAGCCGAATGTTGCCAGCTCTATCTTGAGAATGTAGAAGAACAGACTGCAGTGCAGTCAAACAATTTGTCTGTTCACCCAGAGAGAGCTGCTGTCTGCTGGCTTCGCCGATGGCTTGTTAAAGTGATGTTGCTGTGTGTTTCCGTGTCTTCCCTCAAAAGAATGTTTTTTTCTCTAGACAGTGCTATTGACTTTGGGGTGCAATGCTGTGTGTGTGTGTGTGTGTGTGTGTGTGTGTGTGTGTGTGTGTGTGTGTGTGTGTGTCTATGTCTGTGCTTGCCTGTGTTACTTTGTTTTCCCCCCGTCTTCAATTCACGGCTGGTAGAAAACACTAGTGAAAGCAACATAAAAGAAAAATCACTCACTCACACACTCGCTCACTCACTCGATTCCCTGCGTGCTGATAGCCACTTAAGGGAAGCCAGGCCCTTGGGCTGTGTTTTGGCACCCGGGCAGGTGCCATCTGTCAAGCAAAGAGAGGTGTGTGTGTGTGTGTGTGTGTGTTGGAGTGTGTATGTGTGTGTTTGTTGGTCCATATCTGTGGTCGTGTTTGTTCGGATGATTGTGCATATGCGTGTGTTTGTTTATGCCTTTGTGTGTGCATGTGTGAGAGCTTGTGAGCATGTGTGCGTACATGCCTGTTCTTGTGTATGCCCCAGTGTGTGTGCCTGTGTGTGTGTGTGTGTGTGTGTGTGTGTGTGTGTACACTAACAAGTGTACCTAAGCAGAATTAAAGCAAAGGGAAGCAGACAAACAAACAAAACGAGAAACAAGCTAACATCAGAAGCTCGGTCACAGGCGGGATAAGTGCTGATGCGAGCTCAGCCGTTGGTCACGATCAATATCAGGGGACAGGGTTGCCAGATTTGAATCGATAGATGAAGGGACAGGGTTGCCAGGTCTGGAGGAAAAGCAGCCAGATTAGCGCATTGATTTCCTCGCCCAGAGCGCAGGTGCAGGAGTGGGTTTATTTTGTTCCTTTTAAAGCCCGCAGATGCGATGAGGAGATGAGATGTGTGAGGCCTCTGCTCAGGAGCTGCTTACTGTCTTTATTGGCTGTGGGATTGAGGATTTCACAGCAACACTGAAGGTTTCTCTGGACGGTACAGTCTATTTAGAGATATTGTCTGCTTGTCTGCTGTGTCACATTCACATACTTGGCTGATACACATATGTGTAATAAAATATGTAATAAAAACCAAGCAAAGTCCACTACAATGTTATGGTGCAATCATGCCTACAGATCATTTTCTTTGGTTTGCACCATACTAGAAAGGTTTATTGCATTTTTGCGTTTAGTTTAGGTTCACACTGCCCAAATACAAGCAAACCAGGGCTTGTAACAAAAGTCACATGGACTCACTAGTAGCTCGTTTACTGGAGTTCTGGTAACCTATCGTCCCACGGGGTTAGAGATTTTGGCAGTCGGCGAGTCAAAACAAATCTGATTCCAGTTCCTGTAACTTCAGCTAAGCATGATGGACTTGTCTGTGCTCTCCAAGTATGCTCTTGATTCGTTTTGTTCTGCTAGGCTCCCCCAGCATGAGCTGACTATCAGATGTAAAAATATGTCTCGTTCTTCCCATAAATTGGTTTGGATTTTGGGGTCGTTTCCTGTGGTTGGTTCGGATCTCACTCCTAAAGAACCACACTCTTGTTTGGAACAGGACTGAGATCTGCATTTTCAGGCATCTCGGTGCGGTTAGGACCACCAGCAAGTACGAACACCTATTACACATGTACACATGCACAGTTGAACACATTTCTATTTAATCCTCTTTCCTCTCTCTCTCTCTCCTCCTTTTACTCCTTCCCTTCCTCTCCTATCTTCCTCCTCCTTCTTCACGCCCTCTCTCTCTCTCTCTCTCTCTGTCAGGTTCAGGTTGCTCTGTCAGTCCATTATTGCCCATAAGCTCTTTGACTACGTGGTTTTGGTCTTCATCTTTCTCAACTGCATCACAGTGGCCCTGGAGAGGCCAAAGATCCTGCAAGGCAGCCTGGTAAGATGATGTTTCTCTACGTCACCTGTAGCTACCGGGCGCTTGGAGGAGGCACTGGTCATGATTACTGCTGTGGCTTGAGACATATGTTGAAAATGTGTTTGAAGCACAGTGCTGTTTAGCTAAAAGTTGAAATACTGTGTTTAACCTCTAGTTAAAAAATACTTCTTCTTTCCCTCTATTAGAAATCATAATGAAAAACAAGCAAAAGAAAGGTCACCAGTGGGCACACAATCAAGAGGCATCAAAATATTTAATGGCGTTTTTCATAGCATGCAATCTAAAGCATTTTCCATTCAAATTAAAGGGTAATGAGTCTTTAAAATTTGGCATTCGGTTTAGCAATGAGATTCAAGTTTAATGGTTTAATAGGAAAACATTGACAAATGAGGTCCATTGATTGGTGAACCTTTGAGGTAGCACAGGACTGTTTGGGGCTGTAATTTTTCTATATTGCTTAGAAGTTTGTGATTGAAGCCAAGTGCAGTCAATCTTCCTCAATATCTTTCCTTCCCAGGCTGCGCTCCTGTCTCTGTTTCTTTAATCCTCTTTCTTTGCTCTGTCTCTTCCTTATCCTTCCATTTCTTTCTGTTTCTTATTTGTCTCTCTCCCTCTCCTCCCTCACACTTTATTCCTTTTTCTCTCCTTCCCTTTATCTCTGTTTATGTCTTTTCCTCTGTCTCCTTTTGTTGCAGGAAAGACTGTTCCTCACCATTTCCAACTACATATTTACCGCCATCTTTGTTGCTGAGATGACTGTCAAGGTAAAAAGCCCTCCTCCTTTCTTCTCCTCTCTTTACCTCCTTAACTCTCTTTTCCTCTCCTTTCTTTACCTCCTCTTCTCTTCTCGTCATATGCTTTCTTCTCTCCTCGCTTTACCTCCTCTTTCCTCTCCTGTCTTCACCTGCTCTCTCCTCTCCTTTCCTTGCCTCCTCTTTTCTCTTCTCTTCACCTTGTCTCCTCTCTCTTCTCCTGTTTCCTCCCCTCACCTCTCTTCTTTCTTCCCCACGTCCCTTTTCCTCCTCCCCTCCCCTCTCCTCTGCTCTCCTCGCCTCCTCTTCCCTCTTATCTCCTCGCCTCCTTTTCCCTCTTCTCTCCTCTCCTCTCCTTTCATCTCCTCAACTCCTCTTTTTGCTCATCTCCTCCTCTTTCCTCACCTCCTCCTTCCTCCCATCTCCTCTTTTCTTGACAACTCGCCTTAATCAGTTGCACATGTCCCATTAGCGATGGGCAGCCAGATAATGAAGTTAATTAGAAGGCTATCTCTCTTCAGCTGGCCTTTAGCTAGTCTTGGACCTTCCATCGATAAACACACACACACACACACACACACACACACACACACACACACACACTCACACTCATGCACATGCATTCACATACTCTCTTTCTTTTTAATCCACTAATCTTGAGTCCAGAAGTCCAGGGTTTCATCCATTATTGAGGCCCTTCTGTCTCCAGGCGTTTTCCTGCAATGGTAGAAACCCTATAGTGATTTATTCATGACCAGGGATAATGAAGACACATGTAGCACAATGATATGTAGATGAGCTGAGCGCTGTGGAGGTGTACAGTACACATGTGTATGTATATGCATCTGGCCTCCGCTTGAACTTAGCCTGAAGCCTGGTTTGTTCTTTTTTTTCTTCTACGTCTGCAAATCCCTTCCCGCATCTTCATTTTCTTGTTCTGTAATTTCTTTCAGTCTTTCTTCCCTTTCCTTCATCTCTGCGGTATTCATTTGTTTATCTGTCTCTTATCTTACTCCTCTTTTCTCTCCCCTTTTCTGATTGAATCAATCCAGCTCTGTTTTTTTATCTCTCCTTGCCCTTCACACTCAAATGAAGTTCCCGCTGTCCCCTGCCGCTCATTTTCTTATCTCTAATAGGTATGAATTCATCTAGCCCTCCCTCCCACCCTCTTCCCTTCAGTCTGTGGGGCCAGAGGTCTGACGCTTACAATTAATCCATAATGAAGCAGCAGCATTTCTCTTATTGTTAAACAATCTGGCACAAACTCAGAATGAATCAACATTAATCTTCATAGTGCCAGCCTTGTTAACATCAGCTCTTCCACTGATTTGCATTAAGCTCCTTTCTCTGTCAGCTGTAGTCGTACGTTACAGTCTCATTTATTTACAGTAATCCCACCAAGGTATCGCAATTAATTTCACAGTGCTACATTGGTGTTTAAGAATGCTGCACTTAGCATTTAGGTTTGTAGGTTTTATTTATTTGCACCATAAAAAAAGAACAATAAAGACCAAACAAAGAGAAAAGTGGGCTTATAAAAAGTATCCCAACGAGAAAATACAGTTGTATGATGTATACAATGGAAGCAACAATAAACAGAAAAGCATCTTAAACTTTATAAGCTTTAGAAACTCCTCTTTGTGCTTTATCTGTCCTCTTATCAAGAGACTCTAATGCTATGAGTCCTCCTGCTGTTCATCTTCCTGACTGCAGCTTTGATACAGCCAGGCGTTCATAAAGCCAATCGATGCCTTCACCTTCCTCCAAGGCTGACGATACACTTCCCTCCAGCGTACATTTTCACACCATTTAAAATTTATTCATAGTCTTTTATAGTCTCAGATGTCCTTTAAATTTAGTCCAATTTTGATCATATTGTATTGATTCAATTTAGTCAATTACTCACTGACTTAAGTGTCAAATGATTTTCAGCCACTGATCTGTGGATCTGGGAGCTGTCTGCTGTTTTGAGAACATTGTCAAGCTGGACAAACAGACACTGCACTTTATATGTAAATGTTATTTTTTATCTTTGTTATTTCTTTAATGATAAGCATTTGTGTTTCCTAGTCTACAAGGGTAAATGCATGGCTGTGATTGGATAATGTAAACTATGTTGTTAAAAGTTTTCTTTTTGCAAAACAATAACTTTTCTGTTATGATAATCATCTCCCGCAGTGCTGTTTGTTTTCTCATATTTCTTTCAATAGAGTGAAATATTACTATTTATTCCTCCCTAAATCTCACCCTCCCTCCCTCCATCCTCCCTCTCCCGCTCTATCATCCCTCTCTCTCTCTCTCTCTCTCTCCTTCCCCTCTCTATGTGCTGAATCTGTCGTTCCAGGCCGGCCAGTCTGATCCCTCTCTGAGGAGCACTAATTAAACAACCACATTAATTAGACTGAGAGTTTCCTCTCTGAGACACACTCCATCACTGAGCCTGTCCGCTCTCATCTCCTGTTCACACACACACACACTCACACACACACACCCTTGTCTTGTCTTGTCTAGAGTTGACTGCTTCTTGTCACTCTGTGCCTGTTCCATGCTGTAATTGATCAGCCTATTACGAGCTGTAAGAGCCTGACAGACTGACTGAGTTTCATACTGATGTACTAACTTCTCTGCCATCAGTGTCAAAAGAGCGAATTTAAAGCTACAATACGCGACGTTTTGCCTTGAGGCAGAAAGTGTATTATCAGTCCCGCCCTCCTCCCCCTCATTTAGACAATTTCCCTCCCGACACCTGTCACTGACCTTGATGAGCTGTCTACCTTAAAACAGCATCTGTTGCCTGAGGCTGAGGTGAGAGTATATTTGCATGTTGTAGCTTTTAATATGTGGATATGTCACCAGCAGAAAAATCTGTGAGGTTACACTTGCAGAGCAGAGATAGCACCAACACCAGTGTTTCCTCTGTAAATTTATGCAGCTGTGGTGCTTGGGGGTATAATTCTAGTTTTGTCCCATATCAGTCGCTGTTTGGGTCTAAGTTATATTTCAGGTTGAGGTTGTAGTGCTAAAAATGTTTTTAATCATAATAAAATCATTACTTCTAAACATTTGGCCTACAGATATTTTAGTTTAGATGATAGTAAGTAAGAATTTTCTCTAGCAGTGATGGTAATTTCCTTGCTAAGGAAACAGAGGACCAGAGGAAACACTGAACACAATGCACACAGAAATGAGTTGTGTGAAGGCATGTGTGCAAGATATCGCCATGAAAGCGTCATTTTTTTTTCCTCCAAAACTGCTGCACAACATTTGCTGAAACTTTTAGAGCAGAAGTTAGAAACTTAGGAGCCAGAAGAAATATAATGAATTCTGAGTTCTTGTTTTCCAGGTGTAAGTAGCATTCATGAACAACTGTTTTGAGCCATGACCGGGCCAAACTCTCTCTCTCTCTCTGTGTGACTCTCCCATGATTCATTGCCTACAGAGGACAGAGTACAGAGACAATCAATGTGATTTATTGTAATGTATTCCAAAAGCGTTACAGCTGATGTTAGCTGGTCAGAGCTCCTCCTGTTAAAACTCCTAATTCTCATTCAGTAAAATTCATTCAAAATCATAGTTTTTGTGGGCAACAGTAGCCTAAAGGTTAGAACCAGAAACCTGCCAGTTTGAATCTCTGGACTGGGAAAATCTGGACTGGGAAAATGAATAACGTGCCCTTGAGCACGACACTCCAGTGGAGCCGCTCAGTGGTCAACAGTAGAAGTTTGTGGTTGTACTGGGCAGCTCCCAGGTGTGAATGTGTGGAGCTGTAGGAGGAGCAGACTGAGTCACCAGACACACACTTACTTAATGTGATATAAAAATGTTAATTATTACTGACTTTTGGTAAACATGTTCATAGCAAAAGAGTTATGATAAAATCCCCACACTTCTAATAATATTAACAAACAGACATACAGTATCATATCAGATACTGATTTCCTTAAAACATAGGCAACCATCATTTAAATGTGATTTTTATCATTCAATCATGCCAGGACAAATCTGGATGCGCAAACACCAGATTTTTGTCACATTTGCGTCTGTCGTTTGATAATAAATACTGAAGTGTTCAGACTCGTGATCTGAATGCAAAATAGTATGGAAGCAATCCAGCTACAATGGCTTTTTGAGTATTGTAAAGAGATGGGGAGGAAAAGTGTGAAAAAGTAATGTGGACACAGATTTAAATAAATACAGCCATGGGAGATGCAAAAACGGCATTTTCAGGTCAAGTGTTGATCCACGGCGATTAAATCTCATAAAAAACAATCTTAAACATCAGATTACACTGAAGCGACAAGTGTAACCATCGCCATATTTTCTGCTGAATCTGTGGACTGCAAATGGAGTCGGGATGTAATCTGAATTTAATGTGACGCGCTCGGACAAGCGGCGGTGTGGCTGTACATCGCTGAGAGGAGATGAGCAGGCTTTGAACACACTTGCTAGCTTCCACCTGGTATACATTTCCCACGCATCCTGTTTTATCACAGCAGCGTTTGATCTGCCTAATAGAGGCCCCACAGCTTTCCATCGGTCCCAAAGGGGGCTTCAATATAGCAGGCTCCTATTCACAACACATGTATTATAACTCGCTATCTAGTCTGTCAAACAAGACAAAAGACTTGTGGTACAGGATGTGACAGTGGCTTGCTGCTGAGCGGATCCAGCCAGCGAGGACAGATGAAACGTTTTCACAGAGAGTGTTTTGGACCGTGTGAGCTGACAAAACAAGGTTGATAGGATGTTTGCTCTAAAAAGCAGGAGTGTTCCAACTGACAGTTTCAGTTTTCTGGTACTTACAGTAGGTCTCTCTCTCCATCTCTTCCCCTCCCTCCCTCCCTCCCTCTCTTATCTTGCTGCACTGCAAAAAACGTCCGTCTTAGTCATTTAGTCATTTAGTCTGATATTCAGGCTTCAAATCTTATTTTTCTTAAACCAAGAGAGAAATTCTGCCAATGAGGAGAGATAACTCCACTTGTTTCCAATGCAGTTTTCTAGAAATTAGTGTCAGTATGTTGAAACTAGTCAGGATAAGGCAGATCACTGCACTACTATCAAGAAAATGACTCTTGATTCTACAAAATACTTGAAACAAATTGATTTGCATTGGAAACAAGTGAAATTATCTAACGTCATTGATTTTTTTCACTTATTTTAAGAAAATTAAGATTTTCGGATATTCTAAATGACTTGTTAAGATGTTCTCAGGCTGCTCTCTCTCTCTCTCTCTCTCTCTCTCTCTCTCTCTCTCTCTCTCTCTCTTTTCCTTCATCTCTCCCTTTTGTTCTGTCTCTCTCCCTCCACCGCTCCCAGGGTATCCTATGCATGGCATCTGGTGTCTGTTGTTGTGTTTGACCGGAGTTCCTTCATCATTCAAGTTTGCCAGTTAGCTAACTTTTGTTTTCCTTAAAAGAACCTTTCTTCATGCAACTTACATCTGATAATATTGACTAGGATGTCTGCTTGAAATTTTGGTCGTAAAGATTTATGTCAGACTGTAAAGACGAGTTAACTGTTCTTCAAATAAACACATTTTTATGAAGACAATGATTCACACAATAACCACTTACGCAGTTACAACTAACTTTGTAGTACAATAAAATGCAAGCAGTTGTGAATGACAGATATTGGTAAGAATCACCTCTTCATCTAGCCCAGGACAGACTGCTTAGCTTGCATGAGTGCCTTAGTTGCATTAGTGCCTAAATTGCATTATAATCGCATTTTCGATGTATGTAAACATGTCTACTACTAACATGTCTAAATGGTGTGAAAATGTAAACATGTCTATCAAAGTGACACAGGCAAGCATACATAAAGAGGTTGTGTGATTTCGGAGGGTCTATGTCGGTGCATCTTTGCTAACTTAAGCCACGGAAATATCACAGAACACCAGCGCTCACTCTAAGTCGTGGTCTGAGGAGGCAGAGGCACAGCAAGGTTATTATCGTTAACGAAAACTAACGAAATAACGAAAACTAGGTGTGAAAAAACATTTTCTTTAACTGAAATAAAAATAAAAACGAGGCTTTACAAAAAAACGATAACTAACTGAAACTGTATTGTGTGTTTACAAAACTAAAATAAAGTAAAATTATAGAGAAAATGTCTTTAGTTTTCGTCTTTGTCAATTTATTTCATACATAAGCCTAGTATTTTGGGTGGATATGAAATCTATCTTTCAATTTTTTTTCTTTTTCATTTTTTTTTACCTTTTTGAATCTCGCCCCATATTACAAAAAAAGACTAAAACTAACACTGAAACTAATAAAAACTAAACTAAAACTAAGCATTTTCAAAAACTAAAAACTAAACTAGCAAACCCGCTTTAAAAAGTAATTAAAACTAAACTGAAATTGAAAGCAAAAAGTCAAAACGAAATAAAAATAAAAACTAATGAAAAATGCAAAACTATAATAACCTTGAGGCACAGGTGTAATTTTTGATGCCAAAATTGCACTGCGCCTCTCTAGTGTGCTCCCCTGCCCATATGGGGTACAAGCAATGTCATAACGAGCCACAAAATTCCCAACCGGGCGCAGGCGGGACAAAAACCATTGAATTTACCACTTCACTGGAACAAGGTCACCGCATTTCATCCGCGCTGGCACAAACATAGGGCAAACTCAGTCTCTATGGGAGCCTATAAGGGACCTGTTACACTCTCTGTTTTAAATACTCTCTTTTCTACACACACACACGTGCAGCCAAATGCACATACACACATGCTCCATGCACTTACAAAAACAAAACACACACAAACGCACACATGTTGTCTCGCCCTGGAGAGTCATGTAGTAACGTTACTCACCCTCTTGCTCCATCATGCTTAGTACCCCCCCCCCCCCCCCCCTCCCCCCACCATACCGCCACTCCTCCCCCTTCCAGTGCTTTCCATCTTTCTGCGTATGTCTCCAGTGGCATTTTCTGCAAGGCAAGGCAGAGGAAACTGATATATCTTGGCATGTACTGTTTCGACATGACAGACACAGGGAGGTGTTATTGCCACGAAAGCGCTTGGCAGGTGTCGAATGATGTCGATCACAAACATCTAGTGAAAAAAATCAAAGATGAGCTTACAAATATGCATCATTTTAATTTTAAGTAATGGCACACTTTGTCAAAAAATCAAAAAAAATGTGTCCCATCTTCAGAGGACAGAACAAAATGATGTATGCAGGAAAAATGCACTACAACATCTGGCACACAAACATCGGCCAGGCAACTTTCCCTCCAACCTCACCAACTGAGCTCACTTTTTGAACTTTCTGTTTTCTTTTTCGACCTCTTCTGCCTTTCCCCTCCTCCCGTAACTCTCACCTTTCATTTCTCCAGCTGATGTCTGTCTCACAGTTTCCACAAAATTGTTGATCTCTCCTACTCCTCCCTCTCCTCCTCGCCTCCTAGACTATTCTCCTCCTCCCTTTCTATGGTTGAATCCCCATCAGGTCTAGCCTAGTGAGTGAGACCTCCCATCCAGCTGCAGCTGCAAGGTGACGGTCTAGAAACTTGAGACAGAGCTAAACAATACGCTAATCCGAATGCGCTCAGCCTTTGAGCATTAAGTTTCACTGGTTGCCAGATTTGTCACTTAAATGAGGGTCGGCACCCAGAATCCCAGAATTTACCTGATGTACGACAACATATGTAAACAACAAATGTAAATATTAGGAATGGGACGATATGCTTATCTCACAATACGATTCAATACGTAATATGATGTAATAAATAAAAGTTAAATGACAATAAAGTAGGAATTATTTTTATTTCTGAGCCACAAATCTTTCTAGCGATGGCATTGTCTTGCTAGAATGTAAACAACAATTTTAAAATGTCATTACAAAGTGCAAATAATATAATTTAAATGAAGAGCTTGTGAAATTGTGGTGGTCAAGCGTCTCATTTGTGATTACTACAGCAGAATAAAATGGAGCTAATATTGCGATTCATTTTTCTCCAACGATACGTATTGTCACATTTTTGTATTGCAATATAGTGAATTTCGATATATCGTCCCGTCTCTGCTAAATCTTGATGCCCATGGTTTGGACCAAGCAGTGGATGCAGCCATGAGCAAGCTTTGAAAGCCAAGCAGGTTGTCTGTTACTTTTAAAAAGATTTTTTACATGTTGTAAAGTGACATTTATTTTCAAGTTCTGCCCACACAGTCTACATAAACTTTTACAAATGGAATCAGCTTTTATGTTCACACCTGTTGACATTTCCTGACGGAAAGAAATCAGACAATCATAACTCTGGCCTCCTCAATTGTGACGCCACTGCTGTGGGGCAACTTTAAAGAAAGTCCCCAGACGTTTTGGGTCAAGCAACATTAGTGCTGGGTATGGTAGGGAATTTTTAAACACTGATTCCAATACTTACAAATTTGATAGTGGCTCTAAATCGAAATGTTTCTTTTTGCTTTCTTTTGTTACATGAAAGCATTCTTCATTATGCAATAGAATAAATTATTTTCTGTGCCGGATTTGTACATGCACATTTGTTCTGCTTTTCTAAATATTATCAAACCATTCTCAATGGATTGCATCAGTACAAATAAGCAAGAATACCTCAGTTCTCATTTTAAGAATCCAAGATTTTGAAGCTTTTCAATACACTTCAATACCTTATGATGCCTTACAATTTGATACAAAACCTAAAATTGGTATAAAATGCGATGCCCATCTGTAATCCCAACAGTGTGTATTCACACAGGCTCAGGTTTGTGCATCTAGAGTGGATTTTGCTGTAGGAGAAGCCCTTCGTTTTCCCAGATTTAACAAGAAAGCACCCTAAAGGTCAAGAGTTCTCATCGTTCCAAAGAGTCTTCCTGTAGCATGAGGGACAGGCTTTCTTTCCTTTTATTCATCTCTCCTTTCCCCTTATCTCATTTCCCCTCCTCTCCTTTCATCTCCTCTCCTCACTTCCTCTCTTCTCACCTCTCCTCATCTTTCCCTTTATCTTTCTTGAAAATCTACCTTCACATCTTGGAATTCAGGAGCTATTTCCTCTCCTCTCCTCCCCTCTCCTCCCCACCTCTCCTCTTTCTCCTTTGGATTGAACACCTCTCTTCCTCATTCACCTTCCTCTCCTCTCATTCTCTATCCTGTCCTCCTCTGGTATTCTTTACTTTAATCTTTCTGTGTTGGAAATCTTCCTGTTTTAGATTTAGTATCTCTCTCCTCTCCTCTCCTCTATTCTCCTCTCCTCTCCTCTCCTCTGCTTTCCTCTCCTCTCCTCTCCTCTCCTTTCCTCTCCTCTCCTTTTTCCTCCTCTCCTCTCCTTTCATCTGTCTCATGGAAATACAGGCCAAATCCAGACACACAGTCTTTGATGCCGTCTTTTAGCCCTCTTTTTTTTTCTTTTTTTTAAGTTTCCAGCCAAAAGGCAACTGACATGAAATCACACATATTTGAGAAGATAAATATGAAATTTGAATATCAAAGAGCATGTGTCTGGATTTGACCACTGTTGTGTTACCTGTGTGGGATTTAGCGTGTCTCTCCCTCCATCTCTGCAGGTGGTGTCCATGGGTCTGTACCTGGGGGAGCGGGCCTATCTGAGGAGCAGCTGGAACATCCTGGACGGCTTCCTGGTCTTCGTGTCTCTGATTGACATTGTGGTGTCCATGGCGGGCGGGGCTAAGATCCTGGGGGTGCTGCGCGTTCTCAGGCTGCTCAGGACACTGCGCCCCCTCAGGTGAGGAGGACTGACTGTGTTGAGCTGTGGCCAAAGTGACATAGTTGTTAAGAGACCAAATTCAGGTCAATCAGACACTTCACTCCTCCATATTTGGCCGTCAACAAACTTCTTCATGGTGTACAGAAAATCATTTTCTACAAATCATGCCTGTTGTTTATTGAGCATTGTGTGAAAAGAAAGCAGAAGTTGAACTATTGTGAAAATGTAAAGCATAACTGCGGCCATTTTTGAAATGGACACTATTTCCCCATCTTTTTACATCATACTGATTGATTTTGACCAAAGTTGCTTCACTATAGAGGTGCTTACTTCTTACTTCCCAAGGTACAGCTCTTCAGTCCTATAGGGCTAAAGGACGCTCCAAAAATCAACTCCAAAAGCACCCAAAGCATGTCTTTTTTCGAAATATTGATTGCTGGCTCTATAATGAGACATGCCGACAAAAATATGTAAAAGAAACTTGCCACTGTGGTATCAAGTGATGTCAGGTCATGGATAAACTCAAAATTGAATGTCTCATTAGAAAATGAGTGTCAGTATGTTGAAGAAGACATGCTTTGTGTACTTTTGTGGTTGTTTTTTGGAGTGTCCACTGGCCCTATAGGACTGTATTCCCACACACCCAGGTAAACAAGATGCAAGTAGCTCTATCGTCAAGCAATTTACGAGATTTTGGTCAGGTACGATGAGAAATCATAGGTCCAGATTGAAAATGGCTATATACATATATACTGTGTATATACACTCACCGAGCACTTTATTAGGAACACCTGTACACCTGCTTACTCATGCAATTATCCAGTCAGCCAATCATGTGGCAGCAGTGCAATGCATAAGATCATGCAGGTACAGGTCAGCAGCTTCAGTTCATGTTCACATCAAGCATCAGAATGGGGAAAAAATGTGATCTCAGTGACTTTGACCGTGGCATGGCTGTTGGTGCCAGACGGGCTGCTTTGAGTATTTCTGAAACTGCTGATCTCCTGGGATTTTCACGCACAACAGTCTCTAGAGTTTACACAGAATGGTGCGAAAAACAAAAAACATCCAGTGAGCGGCAGTTCTGCGGACGGAAACGCCTTGTTGATGAGAGAGGTCAGAGGAGAATGGCCAGACTGGTTGGAGCTGACAGAAAGGCTTCAGTAACTCAGATAACCTCTTTACTACTGTGGAGAGCAGAAAAGCATCTCAGAATGCACAACACGTCCAACCTGGAGGCGGATGTCACTTTGCTGGCTGATACCTACCCAGTATTAATACTGAGCACTTTATTAGCAACACCGTGTTCCTAATAAACTGCTCAGTGAGTGTATATATATATATACTGTATATAACTACCTGTTTTCATGAGCTTAAGGCAACTCATACTCTGGCATTTTATAATAAATCACATGTTCTATAAGTACGCTATGTATAAAATGTGCTATAAGATACAGAAGATGAAGGCAGCTGATCATCTAGGGAGCCAGAGAGCTGAGATCAGAGTCAAATGAAGTGATAATTAATTAGGTCTATACAGTATGTCTTTGCCAGGAATGCACTGTGGGGCTGTACAGAATCTGTACTTGTTCTGTTATTATTACACAGCGTGTCGAATCCATGTTGTTACATGCACTTCAAACTCCAATTAAAGTTGAAGTTCTTACAGGGGGAAATAGATGTTACTCAGAACCGCCTGTGGCATCAAATTGAAATAGGCAGTCGTCTTTCTTGTTGATTTCTTTTGATTCTCACTGTTGTTGTTGTTGATGATGATGATGATGATGATGATGATGATGATGATACACATTTCTTTTTATCAAAGTAGGTCTAAAAGTTTGAATTTTTAAACTTTTTCAACTTTGAATTCCACAAGCTGACTCTCTCCCCCCCCTCTCCCCCCTCTCTCTCCCCCTCTCTCTCTCCTCCCCCCTCTCTCTCCCCCTCTCTCCCCCTCCCTCTCTCTCTCCCCCCTCCCCCCCCCCCCCCTCTCTCTCTCTCTCTCTCTCTCACCCTCTCTCCTCCAGGGTGATCAGCAGGGCTCCAGGTCTGAAGCTGGTAGTAGAGACCCTCATCACGTCCCTCAAGCCCATCGGCAACATCGTTCTCATCTGCTGCGCTTTCTTCATAATCTTTGGCATCCTTGGAGTTCAGGTAAACTTTTTTTTTTGTAAATCAGGGGATCTCACAAGCCTTTAACTATTCATGAAGATTCTCTGCAGTATTTTTAATTGGACCGGAGAGGGTCAGGCCATTGCAAATATGACCCAACACTGTGACCCCATGTTCACCATGGCCCCATTAAGGTTTTTTTTTTACATAATGAGAACTAGACTCAAAATACACTTTTTGCAGCAGAAATATGCTTCTCACCGTCTTAACTTTCGTCCAAACTAAAAACTAAAACCAAACAGTGGAACATAAAACACTGGAGAGGGTCTAACGAGACAAATGTAACCCAACGTGTGACATTTTTTGGGAACAAAGGGGTATATGTAGGAGTGGGATAAGAGTTCCTTATCTCTCTCTACCTCCTGATCAACACTCAACCCCAACCAAAAAGAAAAAAATACTAACAGAAAATGACTTTTTAGTACCCAGAACTTTCTTAAAGATGCTCCTGAGTTAGGGGGAAATCACTAAAGGTGTGACAGAAAGACATGACTATTAGCTGTATGTGGCCTGGTCATTTACATGGAACAATTCATTTGATAATGAACAACAGCACACAGCAGGTAGTTGCTAAGTTCTAAAATTGGGGAGCTGGTTTCATCTATGAGTTTTCATCTGTTTCCGGCAGCAGCAACAGTGATTGGTTTAGAATAAATAGAAGAAGAACTGGGTTGTTAGTATACATCTGTTATATTTTTAATTCTTATAAAATACTGACAAAAATTAGCTACAAAGAATTAATTATAAAAGAAAAAGAAAACATTGTGGGCCCGAATCTCAAAACATCTTCTGTCTTTGTGTTAAGTAGCATTCAATCAAGCAAACTTTCCATTGACAGCTAGATGGAATACATTTTAAATCAATAGATCAAAACTCTGTGAAAAACAAATGAAAAAAAAAAGATTCTTCCTTTACTGTGTTGTCAGAAACGGTCCGTAACAAGCTGTGTCCTAAATGCTGCAACAATTCAATATCTACAATATCTATACTACATAGCCATGTGATTTCTATTTTTTATTTTTTTCTGGTGAGAGCTGAGCTCATTAAAGTTGCAAACATGATGACGGACTTGTTTTGCCCAGTTTATTTCATAAATTCAACACTGTTTCTTCTTTTGCATTCAGTTGTCAATCCCACCCTTCTCTTCTCTACATCATTTCACGTTATTATTCTCTCTGCGTCCATCGGTATGCAATAGTTTACTCACTCCCCTCTTTGATGTGTTGGATATGATTGATCATTAAAAACATATTTTCTCGGGAGGGAAACCATACGGTTGATATCCAGTGCTGTCTGAGTCTTCACTTTGGCTCCATCTGCACAGTGGTTAACACACATTCATCGCTAATTATGAAATAACTTCAAAAGCAAAGTGGAAAAAGTGGATATGTACACAAGTGTTGTTATGTTTTCATCAAAATATGGAATCATTGTGTGTTTCTCATTGTGTGTGTGTGTGTGTGTGTGTGTGTGTGTGTGTGTGTGGTTGCCTCTCCAGCTCTTCAAAGGGAAGTTCTACTACTGTGTGGGTTTGGATGTGAAGAACATCACCAACAGATCCGACTGCCTGGCAGCCAACTATCGATGGGTTCACCACAAATACAACTTCGACAACCTCGGACAGGTACGTCTGAGAGAAGAAAACACATTCCCAACATCCAGTCTGGCTCGTTTTGAGCATACTAATCCTGGATATGCAGCATATACACAAAGTATCTTCTAAAATTGGTGCAAAATAGATAGGTTAAAATAATAATAGTTAGAAAATCATGGTTATCTCACTCAAAATACAGGACAGAATTGAATCCCCTGAATGAAAATGAAGTACAGGACCTTTACAGGAATGTGTTTGGTTGGAAAGACACTACTGACATTGTTGGCATTACATACACACATGGTACATCACCAACAGGACCTCATGTACAGTGCAACGGGAAAATACATGATAGATGGTAGACTATTATAAATGCTCCTAAAAAAATACACTTCATGCTATTTTACTTAGATGTACATGCAAAAAACATGTGTGTGTGTGTGTGTGTGTGTGTGTGCATGTGTGTGTGTGTATGTGTGTGTGTGTGTGCGCACCTTATTTCCAGGCTCTGATGTCCCTGTTTGTGCTGGCCTCCAAAGACGGCTGGGTCAACATCATGTACCATGGACTGGATGCTGTGGGGATAGACCAGCAGGTAACACACACACACACACACACACACACACACATACCCAACACTGATCCACACACACGTTAAACACTGTATTTGCATCCAGTGAATTAAATTCTAATTTACTCCGGATTCAAATATTGAATCAAAATGAGTGTTATCACCCCCCCTCCCCTTCACTCAACTACACACACACACACACACACACACACATTACACACATGTCAGATTACACAATGCAAAATAGCCTCCTGAATGGGCTTTAAAGCGAACTGAGTCCCTTTAGAATTGGCTTTATTTGAAAATCGATTAGGGAATCTATTAGGGAGAGAGGACATTATGTTGGATGAGTCAGTTTTTGTCCCCCCTCAGGGAGAAGCCCCGCCACTGTCCAACATGCCTCTGACTGACTCGTCCCATTCCCACCCCACCCCACGCTTTCAGCGCTCAACACTCCCCCAAATTGAAAATCTGACTCTCATCTCCGGTTTTATTGCACCTGAACTAGATTTTTTTTGTAATGACTGCCTCCAATAACTCTCCATGCCCAATCATCCCTCTCTATTCTTCACACTTGTCGTTTTCTCCCGTCTATCCTTCCATCCCGCTGCCATCCTTTCTGACCCCCTCTACATCCGTTCTCCATCATTCTTTCCGTTGTGATTATTTTCCAACTTTCTCTCTGCCCCTTCTTCCCTTTTTTCTATCATTTACACTTATCTGTCTCTCTGCCTTCTCCTCACTTTGTTCCTTTTCTCTCTCATTACTTCTCCCTTCGCCTGTCCATCATTACCTTGTTTTCTTTCACTTTCCTTTGTGATTTTTTCCAACTTTCTCTCTGCCCATTCTTCTCTCTCTGCCTTCTCCTCACTCTCTTCCTTTTATTTCCCATTATTCTTTCTTTCTTCATCTGTCCTTCATCCCCTTGTTTTTCCTCCCTCTCTCTTCTATCGCTCTTCCATCCTTTCTGACTCACACCTATCTCTGTCTGCCTTCTCTCTCTCCCTCCATTTTGTTCTCCTCCCTTTATTGTCCTTCACCTCCTATTCCTCCTTCTCCATAATATTCTTATGTTGTCTTCTGATTTCCTCTCCTCTCGTTTGTTCTTCCTCTTCCTTTCTCCTCTCCTCCTCCTCTTATCGCCTCTTCTCTTACCTCCACCTTCTATCCCCTCTCTTCTCCCAACTTCCTCTTCCTCTCCTCTCCCTCTCCTTCAGCCGATGATCAACAACAACCCGTGGATGCTGCTCTACTTCATCTCCTTCCTCCTCATCGTCAGCTTCTTCGTCCTCAACATGTTCGTGGGCGTGGTGGTGGAGAACTTCCACAAGTGTCGGCAGCACCAGGAGGTGGAGGAGGCCAGGCGCCGCGAGGAGAAACGCCAGCGCCGCATGGAGAAGAAGAGGAGGAGTAAGAGAGTCGGGGGGAAGAGGGAGGAGAGGGGAAGGAGTGGGAGAAATGACAGCGATGGATGTAGAAGATGAGGAGGAGAAACAGACGAGGGAGGAGGGAAGGGGACAGGATGGATAGAGGAAGGGAAGGGTGGAGGAGGTGAAGTACGGGGAAGAGAGATGATAGAGATGCATGGAGAAGATGAGGAGGAAGAGGAAGGAGAATGGAGGGTGTGATGAAAGGAGGAAGAGGCACAAGGAGGAGAAATTATAGAGATGCGTGGAGAAGAAGAGGAGGAGTAAGAGGAGCGTGAGGAATGGGATGAAAACAGGAAGGGAGGTTTGGAGTAGGAGGCAGAAGCAGGAGAAACAATGGAGGTGCTTGGAGAAGGAGAAGAAAGAATAGGGAGAAGGTTGGGAGGAGGCAAAGCACAAGGAGGAGAAAGGGAGGAGGACATGTAGAGGAGGAAGGGGAAAAGGGGAGGAAAGGAAAGAATTGTTTGAGGAGGAGGTCAAGCACAAAGAGATTTAATGTGAGAAACTTGTGGAAAAGAGAAGGGGGGCTAGAGACAGGGAGACAGGGAGGAGAGGGGGATGAAAAGGGGAGGAAGGAGGAGGAGGAGGAGGAGAAAAATGCTACAGATGCATTGCATCTTGTTAGCTTAGGGAGTATTATAATCATTACAGAAGAAGAGGAGTGAAGGAGTGGGGGAAGATGGAATAGAAATTAAATGGAGGGGAGGAGGAGAAGAAGAAGGATGGGTTGGTCAGGATGTGAATCACAGGGAGGATGCATGGCAGAGGCGCATGTAGAAGAAGAGGAGATGTAAAAGAAGACAAGAGGGGAGAGGGAGGAGAGGAGGGGTGGGATATAGGGAGTAGGTGGAATATGAGGAGAAAAGAAAAGAGAAGAGAGGGAGGGAGGGATAGAGAGAGTCAGGGGAGATGAGGATAGGCGGGAGAGAGGAGGAAACATGGAGGCAAAAACCTCTTGGGAGGAGAAGAGGAGGAGAGCAAGTGCAGATAGGAGGGAGGGATGGATAGATGGATGGATAGATGGATAGGTGGAGTCATATTGGAAAAACAGAATAGTCTCAAGAGGGATAGGGAGAGAGGGAGGGAGGGAAATTAATTAAGACAGAGGAAGTGGAGAACAAAATCAGCAAAGATAAAATGATTGAAAGAGAGGAAGAGGAAGTGTGTGTGTGTGTGTGTGTGTGTGTGTGTGTGTGTATGTGTGTGTGTGTGTGTGTGTGTGTGTGTGTGTGTGTGAGAGAGAGAGAGAGAGAGAGAGAGAGAGAAAGAGAGAGAGAGAGAGAGAGAGAGAGAGAGAAAACATTGAAAAACATGACACTCTTGGAAAATTACCACTAGTGCAAACTTAAAACAAATTATGGTGCTTTTTTAAATAGTAGATTATCTTAAATCAATGGTTGCCAGAATATATTATATTTGATTTTATTGAGATTTTGAATGACAAATCTAGTAATTATTTATTTTTTCACAAGTGGATGTCTAACATTCTGGAATCAAATACAATCCTGCATGTTGTTCAGTGTAAAGAAATAAGTTAAACTGAGTTAATACTTGACTTGGAGCTTTGGAAAGACCAGTCTGGGTAAAACTGAATCTTTTTGCCATAGATCTTCCTGGGTAAAATCCAAATGGCACGTGTCCAGGAATTTAAATCAGATATGTAGTATTACACCCACTTGATGATATGACCTGGTCATTATGTCAGCTGATTTGAAACTATTTAACCTCTCTCTCTAAAGAGAAGGATTATTATCAGCCTTCTTCTTCTCTTCATATTAACTTACACTTTTATCTTCCTCTCTGGCTTTCTCCATTTGTTCGGTCGCTTTCCATTTTCTATTCTGCTGTCTTGCTATCCTATCCCCCATCTCTCTACTCTCCTCTTTCTCTTTTCTCATCTATCCATCATCTTTCTCTTTTCATTTTTCTCTCCCCATCCTCCCCTTCTCCCATATCGCACTCTCATCTAATTTTTCTTTCCTCTCTTTTTCCCCATTGTCCATCCTTTCCACCTCCCTGTATTCATTTCCCCCCCTCTCTCTCCTTCTCTTTTCCCCTCTCTCCCTCCTTCTATACTTTCCTCCCTCCCTTCATCCCCTCCTCCTTCCCCCTCCACATCTATCCTCTCTCCCCCTCCCTTTCTGCCTCTATGGATCCCTCTTTCCACATCTCTTCTCCCTCCTCTTCATCCCTCCCTCCAACGTCCTTCCTCTCTCCCTTCGTTCTCCCATTCGTCTTTCACTTTCTTCCTCCTTTCCTCCCCTTTCTTTTTCATCTCCTTTCTTCTCTCCTCTTCCACCTCTCCTTTCCCCCCTACTCTCCCATCCTCACCTTCCCACCCTCCCTTAACTCTTTCTTTACTCCCTCATTGCCTGTCTTACCTCCATCGTTTCCTCCTTCTTCACGTCTCCTCCCTCTCTCCTCACCTCCTTCACCTCCCGCCTCTTCTCTCTCTCCCTCCACCCCTCCCCTCCCACCCTCGCTCTCTCTCCAGAGGCCCAGAAGATGCCATACTACGCGTCGTACGGTCGGGCGCGCCTGGCTATCCACGCTCTGTGCACCAGCCACTACCTGGACCTGGTTATCACCTTCATCATCTGCATCAACGTCATCACCATGTCTCTGGAGCACTACAGCCAGCCACAGGTGACCGCACCTCCTGTCATGGAGAGAGGGAGGGAGGGTCGGGCTGTGGGTGTCAGACAGAGAAAGACAGAACACACTTGTTTAAGATCTCCTGATTGGGCGGTGACATACCGTCTGGGCAGAGTGTGCGCTTATTTTAAAGTGGGAACTCCCGGCAGAAGGCTGGCGACCTGCCTGCTGTGAATCAGCAGCAATGACCAACAACCAAAACAGACTGCCACATGGTGGAAGACAAGCGATCTGGCAGATTGAAGTTTTAGTTCTACAAATATTTATTGGAGGCAGAGCTGCTCTGGAGGCAGAAATAATCTCATTGGTTGAGTTAAACCTCAATGGACAGAGCCAAAGAACCACAGTTTTTCTGGCTAAGTAACGTTAGACTGAAGCCCAGTGAAAAAGGCAAGCAGTAAGAGAGGAGGAAGCTCATATTATGAAGCCTATCGCGCCTACTAACTGAAAAAATGCAATCTAGCCATACTAAGTTATGTTAGTTAGTTAGCTAGCCTGCTGACCTTCCAAGGCCATGAATGCCATGGTCACAAATTAATAAGAAAAGATGTCACTGCCATGTATATATATATATATATTTTTTTTTTACATTTTGAGCAGAGATCTTTTTTGCCATTTAAATTTGAGTTAGCTACTTGGGCTCTTTGGCTCCGCCCACTGAGGATTAACTCCAACAATTTGACAAGAAACTATCTAACTGTGCAATTCAGTGGCCAAATGTATCAAAAGAAACGTTCAATGCCCATGTAGGCCTTTGTTTCCTTATGTCTTGAGCTGTTCAGTTTTTTCAGATTCTATAGATGGACTAACAACATGGATGGATACCATAAAGCTATAATATGCCTTGAGGTCAAGAAACTATTAGAACTGAGATGGGATAACAGCAGCTACTATATACTGCTACTATATATAAAACTTGTATAAAGAAACATGTATATTATATATATTTCTCTCTTCATCCTTAAGATCCTGTTTTTTGTCCTGAAGCCGGTGTGTTTTTCTCAGTTTGCAATGGAAACGCTGCGTTTTTGCACTCTTCTAAAAACTTAACTGTATGTTTTTGAACAACACAGCTTTTGATTATTTGATTCATGTAGCCCATTTCTATCTGATTCATTAATTCCAGTGTGCTAGAAAAAATCTGTTCATTCTTCCCCCAAGAGTCTGACCTAATTTAGCCGTCTTTCTCAATTAACTTCACTTCTATTAAAAGAGATTCATTGGCAAGATAACTTTTTGCACATGGCCAAAGCAGACACAGTTCAACAACAACTCTCTCCCTTTCC
Source organism: Centroberyx gerrardi (assembly GCF_048128805.1). Lineage (NCBI taxonomy): Eukaryota > Metazoa > Chordata > Actinopteri > Beryciformes > Berycidae > Centroberyx > Centroberyx gerrardi. Next base: position 27,233,008 of record NC_135999.1, read on the forward strand.
TTCTCTCTCTCTCTTTGGTTGGTCTCTTTGGCATTGCTGTCTGCTTCTCTCTTTTCCTCTCTCTCTCTCTCTCTCTCTCTCTCTCTCTCTCTCTCTCTCTCTCTCTCTCTCTCTGTTCATATACAAGTTGTTTTATTAATGTAAACAGTCAAAAGATAAACAGTATTGTCAAATCAATTTATCAAAACAATGCAGAAATGCTTAGGCCATGAATTGCGGTACAACAAACAATGACTCAGCAGCATTTGTTGGTTATTGTTATGATTAGGGATAGAAACAAAGGAAATTAACTTCCCTCTCTCTCTCTCTCTCTCTCTCTCTCTCTCTCTCTCTCTCTCTCTCTCTCTCTCTCAGTCTCTGGAAACTGCACTGAAGTACTGCAACTACTTCTTCACCTCCACCTTTGTGATTGAGGCCTCTCTGAAGCTGGTGGCCTTCGGCTTCCGACGCTTCTTCAAGGACAGGTACAGTACCAGCTGTAACAGAGAGAGTACGCAGTCTGTTGTGGTCAGGTGTATGAAGCTGTAGTAGGGTTGTACTGTACAAATCCCTGTACATTTAACATGTCTTTTGGTGGATTCCTTTCTCCAAAATGCCTTAGAGTACCAGGAGTGCTTACATTTTGAGTATGGGTGGGAATGGAACCTCTAACTGTGGCAGTGTTAGTGCCTTGCTCTACCTATTGAACCATATAGGACCATTTATTCAGCTTGGAGAATTAAAGCTTCTCTTAAATTTGAATTGCTTGAGACTTGATTTGATGCATGAAGAGAACATGTGAGACTTGACTTGACTTGGGTTCTGGTGACTTGGGACTTGACTTTAACTTGTACTTTGATGACTTGAAAAGGTTTCTAAAGTCTTGACAAAAGATCTTCTGTTTGTGTAAATGACTTTGACTGAGATTGAAAGTGATGAGATTTGTTCCAGCAGACAACTGAATTTTAGTTTTCTGAATTTGTATGGAATGATTGATTTTATTGAAGTTGAAACTGATTATAGAAATCAAACTCATGATGCTCTTACCAAGTTTTTATCCTATTAAAACCATATTGCATTGAAAAGTCCTAGATATTTAGTTTTCTTTAAGATATTAAATTGATACTGGACTCTTGATTTGTTCTGACTGGCAGCTCCAAATGGCAGCGACAGGTAACTGTTTTAAAATGTTTCAACTTCAATACCCAGAAATCCTGTGCAGTGAGGTCAGTAAACTGCACACATCACACTCATGTTCACCAACCAGGCCGGTCTGTGATGCTTTATACCAAAGGAAACCAAAGGAAGAAAGGCAAAAGATCTAACGTGGGTGAATGCTTCTGGTGTGGAGCGCTCGCTGCTGTTTAGGAGACAGTTTTATATTTTGTTCTTTAGTTTCATTTTGTCATTTCTTGTGTTCATACCCTACACCAGAATTTCATTTGGGCAAATGAAAAAATCGACGGTGTCTCAATTACACTCTTCTCTGTATAGCAGCCCTACTTAAGGCTGATTGGATGGATGTATTTTTACATAAAAATCTTGCCTAGTGCAGCTTTAAATGATTTGATTCTGAAAGCATTTGGATCTGTGATAACAGTAATGATGGCTATACTGTGAGCAATTTGAATTTATTAAACCAACATTTTGACAGATATAATGTCTTGATCCTGGTTGCACACTATCCCTGAGACACTTCCATGCCAAGCATCACTGGCAAAGACATTACTTAAAGACGCTTCATGTTGAAACATCGGTTTTATTATGTACAGCCTGAAATACTATGTGCGCCTTTCATCCACTTTCAACCCTGAAGAAGAATACATTATTTATTAAAACATTGGTTTTAAAGTACTCTTACATTGAGGCTATGAGTGTTCAGCAACTCCTTTGAATTTCAATAGACTTGAAAATCTATTGCATCATGGCCAACACCTTATCAGTCTGGAGTGTGTGTTGGTACTCAGCCATGGATATCAGCCTGTGGAGCAGTTGCAATAGTGATGGTGAATATTCTGTATTTGAGATATTCTAGTATGCAGATTTTAACATTGCAGCTTCTGATCCATGAAGCATTTTGGCTTGTGCTGGAGGAAATCGCTGTTGGTTATTTCTTCCTCCCCCTTCTTCCCAAAATTATTCCTTCCGACCTAATTTAATGCTCTTTGCCTGTCTCTCTCTATATATATCTGTCTCTGTCTCTTCTTCTCTGTCTCTCTCTGTCTTTATATTACTTCTGTCCTTCTGAATTTATTTCTCTGTTTCTCCGTCTCTCTTTCCCTCTGTCTTTCGCCCCAGTATCTTTTTCGGAAAGCCCTCGCTCTGTGAGGCGACCCCGTTTTTGACTGTTTACACCCTCTGAGCCTGGTGTACGCCCATCCCGCTCCTCTGGTACTGAGATATTATCTAGGACGGGACACATTAACTGTGGAAGAACATACCCCAGGCAGTGATTTGGCAGGAAATGGAGTTCAAAATTAAAGAAACTTTGCTAGATACAAAAAAAAATATGGAGAGTGTGTATTTAAGGAAGCGTAAGTGCTTTTCAAACTAACTGTCCGTATTAGCCGAGGGTTACAGACCCCGCCTTGGATGAAAGTTTGACCGAGGCTCGTTTGGACACTTTTTCAAACTGCACTGAAGAATTTAGTCTACAGTTCTACAGTTTTATTTCTCACCCTGTTTGTGAGTAAGAATAGAGCCCTGGGCTTGGTGAAATCGGGGGTTAGCCTACTTTAAAATTTTCTACTGTGCAGTGTTAGCCCACGGCTGAGAGACTGCTTAGCCTAGAATTCAAATGATCCTAGATTACCTAAGAATGCAGACTGAGAAGAGTATGGGTGTCCCATGCGTAGCTCTCTGAAGTGCAAAGAAAATGTAGGTTTGCTGCACCCTTAATCACTAAATAGACTGACAGTTGTTTTATTTTGAGTTTTTCATCTTGTAAGTGGGGTCAGACTGATATATTTGTCTGATTTTGGCCTTTTACTGTATTAAATATTGGATATCAGCTCGTGTCCCCTACCGCTGAATAGGTACAGTGGGTCTCCCTGCCTTAAAGAGCTGCTAACCCTAAAGAATCTCTCTTGAAAAGAGATTGCATCTCAATGAGACAAGCTGGTAAAATAAAGGTTAAATAAATCATTAGTGTGAATTTCAATTGAGAGTTTTAGTGTCACATGATAGTTTAAAGACCCCATGAAATGGTATCTTTACTTCCTGGATTTGAGTGGAGTGAGAGATCATTCAAAAGTCAGGAGTCAGAGAGAGAAAGGCAATTTCATTTGATGGGAGGGGTGTGGAAGGGTGGGATTGTTCAAAAATCTGATGGTTTTATTGGTTGGAATCTATATTTATGAATTTATATTTATTTATACAGTGTTTTCCAGGAATTAAAAGTAATGGGAGTTCATTTCATGGGGACTTTAAATGCTGTTTCAGAGGCTTTCCAATCCTGCCAAGAAGAAAATTCTGCGTGAAACACTGAATAACTGAAATGTTTGGCATGAATTTTAAACTTTGAATATCGTCACAACATCTTCAGCCTTCAAATCAACCTTCAAATATCCATATCGGTGGAAGTAAGAACACTGGAACACATGATTTGCACCCTTGCTTTGTCAGGTTGGATCAGTTAGTCCTGGGTTAGGTGCAGAATGAAAAGAGCAATAGGGAATCATTATAACATTCATAACATTCAGATAAGTTACAAAACCACGCCTCTTCGCGCTCCTTGATGTTCCTCCCAAGATTTACGACATTAGAATACCAATGTTTAAGAGGCTGCTCTGCACAGTATTATAATTGTTCAACCAGTATTCTCATAAATATTCATGACAGGAGCGGAAGTGGTGGGCTGTTATCCGTTCTCCTGCCAAGTAAGTTGTGGGAGTATCATGCAAATGATTATGTATAAAGTGGATACAGAAAATTATTTATATTCACTGAAGAATTGACATATCATGGACCTTGACATGCGCTGCCATGCACTTCTGAACTACAAACAGACCTACAAAGCATCCTAAGGCTCCTAATTTGTGTCGACTCTTCTCTATGGACTGTTTTCCCTTTGGCCAAATCCTAGAGATACTAGTAGATTTGAAAGTCATTGTGTGTTTGTGTGTGTGTGTGTGTGTGTGTGTGTGTAGGTGGAACCAGTTGGACCTGGCCATTGTGCTGCTGTCAGTGATGGGCATCACCCTGGAGGAGATTGAGATCAACGCCTCCCTCCCCATCAACCCAACCATCATTAGGATCATGAGGGTGCTCAGGATAGCACGAGGTACACACACACACACTCACACACACAAGCCCCTTTCACACATAAAACCCGTAAAATTGCTGTTTTAGTTTTTCCAGTAAAGACAGAAGTTTCTGTTGTTCACACAAGACACAGCTTTCCGCTTTTTAACGTAATGCTGCCATTCACACAATACTGGCAATACTGGCAATTCCATTGTTGTCATTTCCCAGAAATCACATTTAACCGCCGGCATCACTGCAGCTTGAAAACACTGCGGGCTAAACTCTTATTTCGTCTGTCCAATTCAAATTTTAATCAAAAATGTAAAGCTACAGCCTCTTGTCTAGTGGTTTGTATTTCCCTCCTACAGTTCGACGACAGAGCGTCCTGACGTTATGCTTCTGCGTTACCCAAATGTTACGGCATCGTTCACACACGCGGTCGATACGCAGCTTCACTAGTAACGTTACGTCTTGAGCGGTGAAATTGGCAGAACTGATTTACTGGCATTTCGACACCGGCTCCTTTTCACACATGACAGCGTGCCGTTACATTTATGGAACAGGCTGCATGTGTGAAAGGGGCTACACACACACACACACACACACACAATTGCAAAAGCAGACATGGCATGCATGCGTACACACACAACATTTGCATGCGCTTGAATACACACTCAGGCCTGCACACACACATACACATTCACTCACAAACACAGAGACTTAGTCACACACATAAATCCAAGTGGCGGACTGGCCATCTGGAGTAGCGGGAGATTTGGTCGACCTGTGAGCCGTTGAGTCCAGCAGCACTAATCTGAAAAAATGAAAAAAAGTACCATGCCGTTTGGTAGTTCTGTGTGTGTGTGTGTGTGTGCGTGTGTGTGGGTCATAAGTTCATCACATCTCATGAGTCATCATCATTCTCCCTCTGCCAACTTTACTCTGGCACATTCTACCTTTCATACGCTGAGCTGACAGTGACAGATTGATTGTGTTCTGCGTAAATTTGCGACCGAGTCGACCTAACAAATAAACATTATGCTTCAAATCCTTCAAGCTGCTGTCAGAAATATCAGAATTACGAGTTGAGTGAGCATGAACAACATAAACAAGGGGGTAAATATGACAGGGAAAGTCAGGATTTTCTATAGGGCTTTTAACACAGCACTTATCCCAGGGCTAAATGCTTCCTTAGCCCTGGGCTAACTTGTGTTTTAGCTCTGGGCTAACAAATGTTTCACACAGGCAAATTCCACAGTGGGATAACCTCGACTTTAGCCCAGGGCAGCTGGCCCTGCTCCAGAGCAGGTTGTCCCAGACTTTTCAGGGTTATCCCCACACAATTTTTTAAAACCAGGATTATCTGTTGGCTGTGTGAAAAGGGTTAGAAGACTTTGTGTCACTTGTGTGTTGTCCAATCAAATAACCTCTCCTTCACAATGTTGCAAAGCAATGATTTGTGGCATTCCTAGTCTCAAGTGTTTTTGTTTATTATCACAGAATATTCAGACATGTAAGCCCTGGGCTAACAAGAATGCTGTGTGCCCTTAGCCCTAGGCTAAGAGATAGCTAGGAGTTAAATGTCTGTGTGAAAAGGGCTTAAGATAACCCTAGGCTAAGCATGTGCTGTGTGAAAAGCCCTTATGATCCCCGAGTTGAGATACAGTATGACGTTTATGGGCAGACAGAATGAAAACCTTGATGATAAAAGTGACGTTTTTCATTATATTTTGAATTAAAATGTATCACCCCATATATAAAATCCCAACTTCATTTTAGAGATTCTAAAAAAAGTTGTAGTGGGGAAGTTTGGGTCAATTTTCCAGCGTCGTATTTTTATCCCAGTCCACTCCTGGGTTAGGAGAAGGATAATTTGGTTAAGGTTAGAGTAAGGTTTTGGTCATGGTATAAGAAACATTTTCACTGCAAATTAAACCTTAAAAGAATAGTTCACCCAAAAATGAAAATTCAGTCATTATCTACTCAGCCTCATGCCAGTTGAAATACAGGTGAAATGTGTTCACATAACACACAGGGAGGTTGCCAGCACAACTTCGAAGCAGCCTTCTCCAAAAAAGACATTGGGGTCCAGTTCTTTAGAGTTCCAAAAAGAGCAAAAAATTACCATAAAATTACTCCAAACAGCTTGTGCAGCATCATCCGAGTCTTCTGAAGCCAAACGATCGCACTGTGAGTGGAAAAGAGCTATATTTATACCATTACTATGTTTCTGTGATGTAGATCTATGGATAGCAGTGTAAACACCGAAGTGTGGAAGATTCATGTGAATGTGTGGGTGCGCACAATCGTGAACGCTTTCAAAAACAACGGCTGTAGCAAAGAGTTGCGCTAAATAATGGTGTAAATACAAGTCTTTTCCACTCACTGTGCAACCGTTTGGCTTCAGAAGACTTGGATTATGCTGCACAAGCTGCATGGAGTCATTTTATGGTATTTTTGTTTGCTTTTTTTGGAACTCTAAAGAACCAGACTCCAATGACTTCAGTTGTTTTGGAGAAGGCTGCTACGTAGTTTTGCTGGCAACCTCCTGGCATGAGGGTGAGAAGAGAATTTTCATTTTTTGGGTGAACTATTCCTTTAACTCACAGTGGCAAAACTTGATGAGCATGGTGGGAAAACGTATGTATCTTACTTTCCGTGCACAGAGCATGTATTTGTTGCATTTTGAGACATCATGCTCATTTCCCAAAATTTTGGGAGACCAGGCTCATACATCTGGCTCAGACATTCACTCTGTTACTGACTTTATTTCCCCTGAAAATAGACAGTGCCGGTACTCCATTTCTATCTTTCACTCTCTTTTCCCTTTAATATTCATCTCTTCTCGTTACTCTGTTCTTGTTATTCAGAGAAAATTATAGAACTGGCCCGCTGGTCTGCACTACTTCCTCTTAACTTCACACTGAGGAGGATAAAGGCTAATTACATCAATCTCACTTAATCCTCGCCCTCTTACCACCACCCTCTGCCCTCCATAATACTGCCCAGGGACTGCTGAGTGGACCCATGGGTAATATGCTAATTAAACAGCAGCCGGTGGAATTAACAAGCAAGTGGGTATTTGATGGTTGGTGTGAGGGCCGTTCGCGATTTTTACTCCTTCCTCTCCTCTCCTTTCCTCTCATAGTGTTTTTACCGCTCTGTGTGAATGTTAACTAACTTGCTAACTGTGGGAACGAGGGAAGAAATCTTGAATTATATATTTCGGCTATGAGAAAGAGCACAACAATCTACACTACCAGTCAAACGTTTGGACACACCTGATTGAATGTACTATGTTTTTCATTCTCTTTCAAAGCCATTTTGATCTAAAGGCTTATGCTTAAACGCTTAAAATTTTTTTTTTTTTATACAAATATAAATAGTGAAGTTGATGCCTATGTGTGAATTTCTGTCCAAAACCTTTGCCTTTCCATCAAGGCAAAGGGCGGCTACTTTAAAGAATCTAAAATATAAGATAGTTTTGATTTGACACTTTTTGTGGCCACTGCATAATTCCATTTGTGATATTTCACAGTTTTGATGTCTTTACTGTTATTCTAAAATGTGAAAAATGGTAAAAACAAAGAAAAAAATGTGGTTTGTCCAAACTTTTGATTGGTAGTGTACAGACAAAGCAACGCTGTTGTCCAGAAGTTTGGAGAAAACGAGTTGGGTTACCCATGTTACCCCCCCCCCCCCCCCCCCCCCTAACCCCCCCCCCCCCTCTCCAAGATGAGTCCGACTCCCAGGAGGCTTTTTTGCGTGCCTCTGTCGTTTCCCATCAGAATATGGCCGCGGTCTCACAGGCGGCATTTTCCATCCATGCTCCACCGGAAATTGGACCGCTGGGAATTGTATAGGGTCTCTAATGGAGAGTGGGGGAGCTATTCCCTCTATCGATCGTTTCTTCTCTCTCCCTAGCTCCTGTCTTTCTGTCCTCTCATCTTTCTTGCATGGTCGCTCTCTCTCTATCTCTCTATGCCGTCTTGTGTCCCTTTCTCCCTCCTTTGTTTCACTTTCTCCCACTAGTTCTGTGTCTTTTTTCTCTCTCTCTCACACACACACACACACACACACACAGAGATAGTTCCTCCTGTGGTCTCTATGGTCCTTTCACCCTCTGATTTCTCTCTCTCTCTAGTGCTGAAGTTGTTGAAGATGGCAACAGGGATGAGAGCTCTGCTAGACACAGTGGTCCAGGCTCTGCCTCAGGTGTGTATGAACACACACACACACACACACACACACACACACACGCACACACACACAGAAGTATCTCTCTCCCTGCAAGCCACACGCAAGCAAATCCACACATACACAGATACACACACAAATTCAAGTATCTTCCCTTGCTTTTTCTGTCTGATACACACCTCTCTTTCTCTTACTCTCTCACCCACACACACACACACACACACACACTCAGGTCATTCTCAAATTCACTCTAGTGCACCTTTTCGAGTAAATTATCAACCACAATGTACCTCAGTCTCCACACAAACCAGCAGGCACACACACACCAGCCTCCCTCAGATTATCACCCAGGAGTGTGTGAGAGAGACACAAACTCCCTCTCCCTATTTCTCTCTCTCTCTCTCTCTCTCTCTCTCTCACACACACACACACACACAGCACCAGCCTCCCTCTGCTTATCACAAGGACACCCAGGAGTTAATTAACAGTTGTGGAATGATAAACGACCGACGTCGATAGAAGCTCCCTGAGAGTTATGACTTCCAGGAAGTGGGGTTATGACTAATGTTGCCCCCGACGCTACAGCACCTTGATAACTTTCCAAAGTTCCTCTGATTTATTCAGGGGAAATCAAGACCTTTCTGGCATTAACTTAACAGTTTTTTATTCCCTCTGCTGTGCGTGAGCCAAGAGCAGCTTAAAAGTTTTCCTCCCTTGGTACAAGAAGACTTTTCGGTGGTTAAACGCTCCCGCCTGCGCTGGGTTCCCACTGGTCCTGGCATTTCTGGAATATCATGGAATCTTTTAGAGGTGTATCCCAGCCAGGGAAAAGGGGGAGTTTGGTAAATTATCTGGGGATAAGTCAGGGAATAACAGGGAATTTTACAAATGGGTCACTTTACCGGAAATGTATTTTCTGGTAAAGGAAAATGCATACTGAGCAGGATTTTCCCCCTTGAAATAGCATAAAATCATCATAAACTACTTATGGCCCATGTCTGCAGAGAGCCTGCCTTCTGCCTGGATTTTCTTACAGCTGAATGTTCGGGACATTTCTGGCAGTGGGTGTGTCCGGCAACCAAAACCACTGCTGAATCCTTTTATATCTAAAAGCCTAGCTGGCTACAGTAGCGGTCCTGAACTCTAATACAGAGTAACTGGAGTTCTGGTCAGAGTGTGTGTCGTGAGCTGGCTGCTAGCTATCGTTAGTTAGCTTCTTTGTAGTAGAAAAGCTGATAGCTAAGCTAACCGGCTCCTACCTGTCCAACAGAAAACAGGCGTTGCTCTTCATCTCCATCCTCTCCTTCAATACTCGCCAAAGTGTGACAGCAAACTCCAGATTCACTCTCATTTTGATCCTCCTCCAAAATCCTCCTCAGTTTGCTTTTTACCCACAATGTATTTTCCAACTTGTTTCATACATTCATTGCATTAGTTGGTTTTTCAGCCAATTTTCTCCTCAGCAAGTCCAACTGTAACCAGTAAACCAGACTTGTTGACCCGTTTAGAAGTTGTCTGAGCTGAACATAAACAAACCGGGGAGGAATCACATTTTTAGGTCGTGGAAGTGCTCCGACCCAGTTGTGCAAAGTCATGGAATTTGACATCAGGCCCACAGTTTGAAACCTGGGTGCCTCTGTCCTCCTGCCTCCTTCCTCTCTCCTTTCTTTCCCTCTCCCTCACTTTTCTTATGTCTCCCTCTGCTCTGTCTCCCTCTCTGCCTTCCTACTGCCTCAATGGCTGGATTTCCATCGACATTATTTTTATGCAAATCAAGATGTATCGAAATGGAAAGGTGTGAATTGAAATGGCAGAATTCTATTGAATTTCGTCAATATTGAAAAAAAAAAAAAAAAAAATTTCTGCACTCACTCGAGGTGGAAGGTTTTTGTCAATAGAGAAATTATGTGACAAATAGCAACGGAAACACATTTGGCAAATAAATAGACGTAGCGACAATTGTTTTTGTCTTTGAGGCTTAATTTACTTATTTCTGTGTCTGTCTGGGTTTCACTTTGTCTCCATCTGCCTCTGTCAATTCAATGACATAATTATGATGTATCGAAAAAATTCAATACACTCTCCTAAATACCTTACACCTGAAGCAGAAAATGTTTTTATTGATAAAGAAATTATGCGACAGGCCAAATAGTGGTAGAAATGTGTTTGTTGGGTAAATAATGATGAGCAGTCCGACAAATTGTTGTCAAGTTCAAAAGTGGCTTTGGACATTGTGAAATGCCAAGTATCTGTCCACTACAGCGCCCCAGACATGTCATACCAGCTATCAGGTGCCCATTGTGGTTGAATGGCCATTAGTTGGTGCATTACAATATTGCCAAGTGCATTTCTTTGTTTTGGTTTTCAGTTGAAAGTATTAAATATGGCCAGCATTAGCTGACACCAAAGAACAACAGCAACTTGTCCAATGCCAATCCATTCAGACTCAAGTTTTTTTTTTGTGTACTTTTTGATACAGTTCAGAAAGTAGATTTATTGGCTTCAATGCAGCACATGGAAACGCATTTAATTCACATTTTCGTTTTTGCAACATTTCAGAAGTTGCGTTAAAATTGGATGAAAATTTGGATCTATTCATGTAATCCTGCCACACTGCCTGTTTAGGTAGATCAACAACTTTGGGCTCCGTTCTGCCTCGGTTTGCCTTTTACCCACTTCATGATGTTCTCTTATTTCAGTTCTGTAAAGAAATACTGAAAAACATACTAATGGATATGGACTGCCCACTCTCCTTTAAAAAAAGGCACTTTATTACAGACATTTTTAATGGAGTGAGTCTGTGCTCAGCCTACAGGTTGATTCTTTTTCTGTTCTGCTGGTTTGTCAATGCCCCGGCTCGAGCCCTCAGGGACCAGGTTTTGTTTCCCTGCTGTTTGGGTAGAAAAACCTGTGCACACACACGGCACACACACACACACACATAAACACATACACACATGCAATAACACATAAATAAACACACATACGCACACACACTGAGCAGAAATTACAGTCACAGAAATCTCCCCCACTTCAATTGTGCCTCAAATCAATAGTCCCTCTTTTCATCCACTTTTACTTGTTTTCTTTTCAGCCCTGCTCTCTCACTCTGACAGACTTCATTGGTTTTGTTTGGTCTTGTTGTGGTGGTGGAGGCTGTTTTCGGCTCAGGTCCACGCACACACCAAAATTACCCATAAAGCTATTAGGGGGTCGCTACGGGTGGCAGCATGTACACAAGTGCACATGTACATGCATACAAAACGCACGCACACACACACACACACACACTAAATCATGGCCACTGAACTGGGGAATTGGCCACTTAATGCAAGGCACCACAAGTCAAGAGAAAAAAGGAAAATTCTTTCATCCTGTCAGAATGAAATTTTGAGTATGGACACAGATACACACAGTTTTCGTATTGTGACTTATTTATGTTGTTATTATCATATTAGATATAGGTGTCCGTATGGGTTAGGGTTAGGTTAGGGTTAGGGTTAAGTGTACGGTTAGGGTTAGGTGGTGCTGTGCCTATTGCTCATGCAGCCAAAAACTTGTGAATTTGCATATCAGTTAGAACATAAAGTCAGAGAGCATTTTCCTTTTTCACCCAGATGACCAACTAAAAAGTTAATAATTTAAGGAGGGACTCCTAAAAATTTTCATTTTGGTGAATAATTTACAGACTACTCTACATCTAAAATCTTAGAGTTACTGTTATTTTTTCAAGTAAAATACCCTATAAAATAGACATTTTAAATTAAATTATCAGCTGTTATTAAGAAACATCAGGTCAAATTTGGTAGTCACATCTCCAAGTTAAAAAAGTGTTTTGCATGCAGGGAGTATGTCAGTTTGAAAAAATGCCCATTTTTTTTAATAAACTGTACTTGATGTAACTGGCATAAAAATGTATGAATTCACTATTTATACTTTTTTTGATGATTGGTTTTCCATAAACTACAGTAGTGATAGAAGCAAAATATTGTATTATCTCAAAATTGACCAATCCAGCCAAAACAGCCATTTCCCCTGTGGTGCCGTGCCTTAATGGCGCTGAAAAAGACAAGGTTGTGTCTCGTGTGTATTTTTTTTGTAATCTGATGCATCGATTCAAACCAGTGGTCCACAATCCTATCATCCTATCCTATCATCAGCACATTCATTCCTCCATATCATCCTCCTATACTCAATCTAACATGCTCTTACATAAATTAAAAAAGAATGATCATTCCACAGTCTTCCATAAGCAGGAATATTGTTTCATTGTCAGGTTGTTGTGGCTCTGACCCGTTGGTTGCTTGGTTGTAATCTTAGTTGTTTAGGAATTGAAGCTTATCCTACTGTTGGTCTCACTGCAAGTCTCTCTGGATGTAGATGCATCTGTCCCTAAAAATAAATGAATTCCAACTAGAATATTGAAAAAGGAGCACATGCAAAGTGAGATTTGAATTAGTCATGGAAACATGACTAATTTTATTTTCACAGATTGCGTTCCAAAATCTCTTTTCTGTGCTCCTTTGACAAAATGTCATGGTACAATCATCAAGCAAACATCACAATCTTTGAGTCATCCTGCAGTGGGAGCACTGCTTACTAGCATGGGTTCAAGTCCCAGTTTATGCTATGCTGTTACTTCTAACTTTGATTGATTGATTAATCGATTGAACTTATTAAATCAAAACACTATATACCATGAAGACATATGAAGACACTCCCAGTATCCATAGGTGTGATAAAACAAATATATAATCTTTCTCTGCCTCTATTCTATGCACTGTATGAAAAAAAAAAAGAAAAACACTGAAATATATTAGATCCCCCACTTTCCTTTACCTAAAAAAATAAAACACATTGCAAATGTCCTTACTGAGAAATCTGTTCCTTCCACTGGGTTTTGGAGTGGGTGGAATGACCTTTCATATCAGTTTGAATTGCATCATATTTTGCACCAAAAGTTTTCTACTGTTTTACCAAAAGTCATGCCCCAACATGACCCGCATGACTATGAGCCAAGGTTTCAGTGCTTTGAATACAGAAAAGAACATGTGCAATTAGGAAACACTCACGCCTCAGACAGGTTTGCTCGCTATGGAGACCACATTTATAAATATCTGCTCTAAATGTGTTCCTCACAGGCTTCTGTTGCCTGGTTGCCAGCTCTAATGCTTCCACGCCATCCACCTCGTTTGTGTCTTAATACCCGACACGTCTCCATCCTCATCCCCGCGGTGCGCTCCCATTCTCTCTGCTCCGTGGATCAAAAGGCACCGGATGGGCTTAAGTTACACGCTGCCAAGTGCTTCCGGCAAAGCCTCGGCTTTTAATCTCCACCAGGAAATCTAAACATGCACATCTGGGGAGAGAGAGAGGAAACCTCGGGCTTTGCCTAACCTCTCCAAAAATGTCCCTATCTAATCTATTTCTCCCTGTCTCTCTCTCTCTCTCCTATGATTTCCCTCCCTCTCTCTGCTTCCCTCTCCTCCATCAAATGTGTTTTTGTTTCCTAATCCACTCTCTCCCCTGCAGTATGATAGGCAGCCCCTGTGGCACTCCCCCTCCTCTCTCTCTCTCTCTCTCTCCCTCTCTGCTTCAACCTATCACTTTATTTGCCTACCTAATGGAATTCCACAGTGGCGTATTCCGAAAGCACTGTGGAATTGGATCCCCTCTCGCCCCATTGCCTACACTGTGAGGTGACTTAGCTAATGGCGTTCTGCTCAGCGCCTGCTATTGCACCCCGGGGGGTCCTTCACCCATTTGCATTGCATATCACGGACTGTGAACACTTCAAGTCGCTACACGGATGGCTACACGCCTGTTAGGCAGTCAGCAAGTTGAATTTTCCCCACACCGTGTAATAGTGTGATTATCCTTGATTTGAGGGAGTGTGTGTTGTGGTTTCTTGAATACATGGTGACCTCCAGTTTTGCTGTTTTCTGCTTTTTTCTCTCAAATGAGAAGTTTACAGCATCCTGGATGTGCTGATTAAGTCTCATGACCCTTGGGCCTGCAAAGCCCATTCAAAACCCAGTGGGCCATTTCAAAATTGCGTGGGCATCAATCTGAAAATAAGCCTGTTGTTATATTTCATGAAAAGCTGAGAATTTAATTCCAAAATGCTATCCATACATTTTGGATGAAAAATGCTATCTGATGTTCCTTGCTCAATATAAAAAAAATAAAAAAAATAGGTACCTAGTAAGAATATAGCTCACAATTGACAATGATCAATAGTGAGTTTAGCTTTATAATAATTTTGTAAGTGGCACTTTTTTTTTTAAATGGTGACACCTCATTTTGGAATGAAGCTCTTTATTTGGACAGTCAAGTTTTTCATCCAACAGAACAGAACAGAAATGATAACATTAATATGATTTGTGGGTGAAGGCAAGTATACTTTAATGGAGAGTTTTGGTGTCTTTAAGAAGCTGCAAAGAATAAACTTCTGGGGGAAACACTGAATCCTTGTATTTTGGGGGATTATTTGTTGACATGAAAATGGTCAAAATGATCTGTAAAGAATATCAGCACAAAATAGTGGCTAGCGACAGCTTCAATCCAAAAATATTGATATTGGCCTTCAAAAACTCATATCGGTTGAACCCTACTGTGGAATATGGTGAAGTTTAAATTAACTTTTAGGCATTTAAGTGACTTACAATGTGTGCAACAGTAGATCAAAAATATTACACCGAACCAATAGTAAGGAATGCAACGGTTCAAGCCACAATGCCCTGACTATCACAGTGTATATAGTATATAGTATAATATATAATAAAAGAGCTATGTGAGGAAATAAGAACTCAGGAGGAAAGGTAGAAATTTTTATTATTATAATTTTTTTTTTTTGGTGAAACCTTTATGCACTGAAAGTGTGGCACTTCTTGCTGGTAGGTTACCTCTGTGTTAATGATAATATGTGATTGGTCGTCTGTGTGTGTGACAGGTGGGGAACCTCGGCCTGCTCTTCATGTTGCTGTTCTTCATCTACGCTGCTCTGGGGGTGGAGCTGTTTGGAGAGCTGGGTAAGTCTACCAGCAAGAGAAATGGGTAGCAGCGGGGCTTAATGGTTAGAGGACACATCCCATAATTTCTAGGTCACAGGTTTGATCTCTGAAAATGCGAGTCTCTGTCCTCATCCAAGTGAACAAGTGAGTGAGAACGTAATCCAAACCAATTACAGGAAACGACCCCAAACCAGTTTTATGGGTGTAAGGAGACCGATGTTGACATCTGATAGCCAGCAGTTCCTCATGCTTGGAAAGCTGAGCATAACAAAATGAACCAAGGGAAAAGTAGGGGTCAAGATGAGGCGAGATGAAATGTCTCCTCAATATACGGGCCAAGGAATGAATGTGCTACGGACACCAGAGAAGGCAAAAGAGTGAACACAAGTCCATCATGTTTAGCTAAAGTTACAGGGACTGGAATCAGATTTGTTTTGATTCCCCCCTCGCCACCAAAATCTCTAACTTGGCGGGATGCAGTACAGTAGGAGTGAGAATATAATGCGAACCAGCTACAGGAAATGACCCCAAAACGCAAGGGTTTATGGGTATAAGGAGACAGATGTTGACATGTGATAGCCATGCATGACAAAATCAACCAAGGGCAATTCACAGTTTGGACTGATGCTCATATTCAGCTGTTTCTTCACGTGTTCTTAACTGGTATGAACACCAGATGAGGTAAAGGACAAAAAAGAGTGCAGACAAGTCCATCATGCTTAGCTAAAGTCACAGGAACTGGAATCAAATTTGTTTTGACTTTCCCCCACCCCGTGCCACTCTCTAATTTCTAACCTGGCCAAATGACAGGTTACCAAAAACCAGCTACATGTGAGTCCATGTGACTTCTGTTCACAACAAGCGTCCAAAACCCCGGGTGAATTTTGAAGCCAATAAGGAAGTGGCGGCAGGCGGCAATTCCTCTGTCTGCTAGATGCTGGCTCCAAAAACACTCCAAATCCGGCCCAACTGCAAGTCAGTGGGACCACAACCCAACTTCTCACTCAAAATAAAAAGTAAAAAGTAAAATATTTTTTTTCGGCAAGAGGTTATGGTCTCAGCTAATTTCACTTCTTCCAATGTGTGTCCTTACCACAATTTTCAAAAGAAGTGTCATTAACGGTCATTAACGATATAATGGATATAAAACGGGGTTGTCGCAGATTACGGGCCAATAGCAGGCGGAGCTGCTCCACTGTGGTAAACTCCCGGCTTCGCTCTTCGATCATAAACCCCAACTTTTGGCTTCAAAACAGCCCTTTAGAAAGCTATGGGTGACGTCACACTCACTACCTTGTTTTACAGGCTATGTTTCTCAAGCACTAAATCAACCAAGTTCAAAAATGCAATAAGGTAAACTTTTTCACTATGGTTTGGACCAACGAAAACAAACTGTAAGTTTGGTCAGACCCTTACATACGCCTCCAGACTCATTATAACCTGCCTAGAAGTTTGATTTTACCATTGCGCCACTCTCCAAACTCCTTCGCTCCTCTCTCTTATTCTCTCCTCCTCTCTTCCTTCCCCCTCTCAGTGTGTAACGCTGACTACCCCTGCGAGGGAATGAGCCGCCACGCCACCTTCGAAAACTTTGGCATGGCCTTCCTCACCCTCTTCCAGGTCTCCACCGGTGACAACTGGAACGGCATTATGAAGGTACCTACACTTCCCGCTGCACCATGGGAGATGGAGGGCAATAAGAGAATTTCATTTTTGTCTATTCCACACCATGGCACCCTTTCAATCTCTGCACATTTTGACGCTCAGTTGAACTGGGGTGTTTTAGATCTGTGGTTCCCAAACTCGAATTTCATGAATATTCTATTTACTAGAAGTTAAAACACTAGAAAAGAATAACACACAAATACTATTCTGATCAGACTCTTCTTGGGGTCATCTCTTCTTGAGGGTCCTTGACATGTCTAAGCATATATTATTCTACATTTTGATGAAGGTATGGAAACAAAGGCTGAAAGATATGGAGAAAAAATCAAACTGCAATAATTTGACAGAATACTGGAATTGGAATTGCAATTGCAAAGTTTTTCTTTTTAAAAATCACTTTAAAAAGTGATATTGTTAAAAAAAAACAGTACATCTCAGTGTGGAGGATTTACTGAGTTTGAGTATGATGAAAGGTTTTCACCAATATTACACTTGATTCATGAGCCAAGAGTACCTGCAGCTCTAAAACACCTTGTTCAAAAATTCAATTTGGACGCCTCTCTCCCTCTTAAGCAGTTAATTGCAGCCTCTGCGATTTGAAAATTGCAGAAGTTCATATTGCAATTCTGTTTTTGTTCCTTGTTCAGCTCTAATGGAAACATATTAACACCACAACCAATCTTAGCAGTAGCCTAAACATTAGAGAAGCAGAATTTAAATTAAAGGTTCAAACCCAGTTCAAATCCATGGCCCATGGTAAAATCTGAGCAGGGAAAGAAGTGCTGGTCCCTCCTCCCTCAACAACTATCATCCCTTTAGCCCTTTAGCAAGGCTAAGGCCAACAGGAGGACACTGTGGTTGTACCTGCAGCTCCCAGGTGTGAAGGTGTGGAACTGCATGAATGTGAAGCAGCATAGTGCTGAAACAGTAGATGTGCTCCATGGATACATAGTTGAAAATAATTATAGTTTACATTACAAAATCCGAGTATTTGATTCCTCTCTCCACTCACTCGCTCCCCACCATCCCAATCAGCTCTCAGTCTACAATCATACCCAAGTACCACAAGCTCTTAAACTGTTATAAAAGGCCATATCCGGAAGATTGTTAATCAGTGCTGATTAGACTCTTAGAAAAACTGACTGACTGTTGTTGAGAGGAAGAAAGAGAGCAGATTTCAACGCCCGGAAAGCTTTCAACAAGCTGTACTGTGAGGCAATGACAACGTACGCTTTGAAGAAATTGCATATCGCTGAAATGTCACACTCACTGAGTCTCTGTTATCGTCGCCTTTATTGAACTTGAATGCATTACTCAGCAGATTGTTGAGTCTATAAATATATATTCATTCATACAAAAGCGACACAGCAACGTGGAGCAATGGAGTCGTAATCATGGCTTCATGATGTTTTTTTTTTTATTCTGATGATTCTCTACTTCCTCTGATTGTCCTTCACATACTGTCCTGCCCTTTACCTCTCCCTACTGTTCCCTCTCTGCTTCCTAACACCTCACCCCACCCCCCCAACACACACACACACACACACACACACACACACACTTAAACACCTCCTCCATTCTCTCTCTCCCTCTACACCGCCTCCATTCCCACTCTTCCCTCATTTCCTCCACCCATTCCTGCTCCACTTCTGGCTCAAGCTCATTTTGACTTTATCCCTGGACTCAAACACAGGAGTTTTTATTACACAGGACTTAATGCTCAACACCACTTTTTTGTATCTTCATAATTTTATATTTATGTATATTTCCTTATATCTTTCTTGCACTATTTTTATGACCTTATTACCTTTCCTTTACATTGTTCTGCCAATTGCTGCTGTGACACTCGATTTTCCCCTAGGGGATCAATAAAGTGCAATCTTATACCTGCAATAAGCGATATTAGACTGTATAACCAATCCTATAACCAACTAATGTGTGCTATGTGGAGATTTCATTTAGCCACAATGATATAAACCAATATCCACACAGCAGCAGCTGTGTTGCTGTTTTCACCTTTTTTCTAAAGCTTGTTGTCAAATTAAACTAGCTTGGCTCCTCCCTCGCTGTTTAACAGCGGTGCTCACCCCCTCCCATTCCTGAAAATGGCGGAATTGATGAAGTGAGCGAATAAACTTGTTAAATTAGTAAACTTGTTAAACTGGTAAACTTGCTACCTACCTCTTCACTTGTCATTGTGGGACATGTAGCCTTCAGTGGGAGAAAGTTCTGGCAAAGCGAGACCGCTAACCGGTGAGACTTCTCAGCAGGTACGTTTAGTTTAGCTGTTAGCCTTTATCCTTCCAATTGTTCTTCATAGGCCTCCATAGTGCAGTGGCTTTGCTGTGTGTTATTTACGAATGTGTTGCTGTTTCTGTCGCCCTTTAGTTGTCAGAAAAATCGCTTATTGCAGCTTTAATCTTAATCTTATTTCTATCTGCCGTGGCCTTCTCCCTCCATCCCTTGCTCCCTCCTTATCCCCTACCACCCCCCTCCCACCCAGGACACGCTGAGGGAGTGTCCTCCAGGTCATCCGGCCACCGACTACGGCTGCCACGCGGGGCTGCAGTTCATCTCGCCCATGTACTTTGTGTCCTTTGTGCTGACGGCGCAGTTCGTCCTGATCAACGTGGTGGTGGCCGTGCTCATGAAGCACCTGGACGACTCCAACAAGGAGGCGCAGGAGGACGCCGAGATGGACGCAGAGATCGAGCTGGAGCTGGCCCAGGGGGGACTCTGCTGCATGATGGGGGGCATCGGCGCCATCGCCGGCGCCACCGCCGGCGCTGGAGGCGCGGGTGGGATGGGCGGGGGCGGCGGAGCGGCCGGTGGAATTACAGTGGGCGCAAGCGGGGGGTCGAGTGGTGGGGTGACGCCGCCGGTGCGAGAAGGAGGAGGAGGAGGAGGAGGAGGAGGAGGAGGAGGAGGAGGGGGGCATGAGAACCACAGACACCATCGATGCAGACTCTACTCTCCTGCTCAGGTGAGTGGACGTGGCTTACTGACCTGACAATCAATGGGTAACCTGACAGTGAAATACTAGCAGCAGCATTTAAGATGTTCACAAAAGTAATTATTGCTGCCACAGCCCTACTTTTACCATGTAATGATGCAGAGAAGACTTGCTCAACAGTGTTTCTCATGTTTATTACTACATGTTCAGCATTGGTAAGATGAGCTTGTTGTTGAGTAACGTATCAGTGCCCAATATAAGCTTTTTCATTTTTCCAGAAATTATATAATCTTCTCTCTTTTATAACAGAAACATTTGGTAACACTATTCGGATAGTCCAATGTTGATACTCAACTATCAGGTGATGAAAAGTAGATTTTCAACAAAGTGTCACTTGCCTATTTGGTGCATCTTCACAGACTATGTAACTCAAACCTGACCTAACCCTAACCCCATTTTTAACCCTAAATATTTTTTTTGTTTTCTTTGGTTGATTGAGTATCTAACCTTGCCTTCTCCCAAATTTCAGTTGGCAGTGCCAATGTGTAGGCAATCTTTGACTAACTAGTTTAACAGTGGCCAATCACTGATCCGATCACCACTGAAATGATGCATTTCATGGGTTACAGTACCGCCTCACTGGTACGCAGTGACTGTGCAGCATCTGGACTTGTTTTTCTTAATGAAACACTGCTGCCCTGCTTATGCAAATACAAGGTGTTGATGTCGTTTAGGTGTTGATGACTTGTATACACGCATGTACACAAGCTCAAACACACACAGACACACCAAACACCCCCCCCACACACACACACACACACACACACACGTTTAACGACCACCATCTCCGCAGCCTTCTAAAAATAACATCGGGGCAGCGGCGGTGGCTCTCATCTTCAGCTCCCCTGATTGCTGCATCTCAAACAGCGACGGTCCACCAGTCAGTCTAGGCTAAATCTATAATCACTTACACACACGCGCACGGGCACGCTCACAAAATTAAAGCACCTGCAGATGAGAACATGTATTTATAGAAGCAAGCTTGTTGCAACAGAGCAGAATGCAATGTACTATGGTGAAGGAGAGAGAAAGAAAGCGAGAAAGAATCAAACAAGTAAATAAACAAGCGGATGGAACAAACAAGTGGGGAAAAAAAAATGGGGCTGGAATCAATCAGGAAAAAGAGAGAGAAAACAAGATAGAACAAATGTAAATGAAAAAAATAGATGGAAATATGTAGTAGAAAGTAAGGGTATAAGGAGAAAGAGAAAGGGTAAGGAGAAAGACGAAGTGAGGGGAGAGGATTAGATGACTAGTGACTGACTGACTGACTGACTGACTAAGTGATTGAGGCAGCAAATGAATGAGTGAGTAAGCAGGTAGGTGAACGAATGAGTGAGTGACCGGCTAACTGATTTTGACTGACTGAATGACAAACTACTTGAGCGACTGACTTAATCTGACTGACTGACTGTGCAGTTTATTCAACCTCTGGAGCGTTTAATTCCTCCTTTAGTTCGGTTCATTTGTTCAGGTGAGAACGATGCCATTTGAACTCAGCACCAAATAACAGCACCGAGACGCCTGAAAATGCGAGTCTCAGTTAGGAGACCTGTATAGGAGTAAGAACAGAATCGTACCATTTACCGGAAATGACCCTAAAACATCCAGTTTCATGTTGTTTGGACATTCTGTGTGGTTTTATGGATATAAGGAGACAAATGGTGTCATCTGAGAGCCAGCAGTTACTCATGCTTTGATAGTCAAACATTACAAAATGAACCAAGGGCAAACTGCAGTCTGGACAGATGTTCATATTCAGCTATTTCTTCCTGTGTTCTTAACTCGTGCAAAGAGTGCAGACAAGTCCATCGTGCTTAGCTAAAGTTACAGGGACTGGAATCTGATTGGTTTTGACTCTAATCTCTAACCTGATTCGTTAGGGGTTAGGGTTATCAAAACTCTGTCCAATAAACAAGCTACTTGCCCTGGTTGGCTTGTAATTGGGCAGCGTGAACATAAACGAACCAAAGTAAACTTTCCCACTATGGTTCAGACCAAAGATAACAAACTGTAGGTGTGATCATCCAACCTAAGAAATTACACTGAACCACTGGGTGAGAGAGGGGAAGGGAAGAAGAGAGAAGAGAAGGGGAGAGAGAGAGAGAGAGAGAGAGAGAGAGAGAGAGAGACTCTAATACTGGAATGGTTGGAAGACACAGTGAGACTGTGAGTGGGTGGCAGGCTCAGCCGCTCAGCCGCTGTCTCATTGTCCTTATAGCTCATTGTCTGTCAGCCTACTGGTATTTTTAACCAGGGGGCGGAGTAAGAGAGAGATGAGAAAGAGGAGAAACTCGTTTCATGTGTCTTTCTATATGCGCTCCATTTTAAATCTCTTTTTCTGATTAGTCATCAAACAACGCTGTCACAATAAGAGCAGTGATCAGAGGACAGCTGCTGTGTATGTGTGTGTGTAGCTATTTATGCTTGGGTTTTTATTTTGCCTTTATTCAAGTTAGTCCTATTGAGGTCAAGATTTTTTTTTTTTTTTCAAGGAAGACATGTCCAAAAAAGGAGTCTCAAAACGAACATGACAGTTGTAGCCGAACAACAATGTACAAAAGCAAAATATAATCAAATTCACATAAACGAGAGTACAAAGTAAAAAATGTCTATAAAGGTGCTGCAACAGGCAGAAGTCCAGTCATCCTAGCCTCACTGACCAAACCAATTTAAATCTTGACAAAAATGGGAAAGACAGCTCCTTATTGATTCTGTCACAAGATCCTTAATTAACAGTTCAAACTCACCAAGAGAGACCAGCTGTTTCAGTTTTAAATCATTTTGAGGGAGCAGAGCGCTTCGGCCTAATTCAGCTCTGACCTCAGGGACGGATAACAAAAACAAGTTGAGGACATAAACAGTATTTTCCACCAACCAAGAGCACAAATCATCAGCAGAAGACCCCGAATGGTCTTAAAAATTCAATGTACCAATGAAAAAGTGTACAAGTGAAGAGGGCAGCCCAGCCAGAGGAAACAAAGCGCTCATTAAAACATTTCAAACCTCTGAACACCTAAGAAGGCAATTCAAGAGAATTATACTTTGCAGACCACATAATGGCTTTCCACTTAATAGCTCGCCAAAATTTTCTGGGATCATTTACGCTGCCTGTGGAGACATACAGGTAAAATGTGGGCCTGGCCTTCCTCATGTGAGAAATCAGATGAAGACGCCAGACAGAGGCAGAGTATGAATTTATTCCTTTTGCTCAGGCTGCATCAGTCTGAAGCACAGGTGAAAAACTCTTGATGTAGAAATGTAGAGAATGGAGAAAGTCTATTCAAGCTGTATTTATATAGCTTTTCAAAACAAACTTACTAAGTGCTTCCCAACCAAAAAAAAGAGATATAAATCAGTAAGAAAAAAAAAATACGGATAAAACAAAAGGAATAAATAACAGACAAGTCAACAAGGATAAAACAAGTAAAAGCCAAAGATTACAGAAAGGCCTTTTGATATAAGTAAGCTTCAATAAGTGAAAAGATGATAGAGACTCTGCCTGCATGAGTTCCTCAGGCAAGTCGATCCAAAGCCGTACGGCAAAAGCCTGGTTACCTTTAGTCTTGAGCCTAGATACATGAACAGTCAAAAGGTTCCTGCCTGAGGATCTCAGGATCTTAGTTTCATAAAGAATCAAAAGTTCAAAAAGATGCATAACGAGAGGCCAGGCCATGCAAAGCCTTAAAAACAAAAAAGGCAACATGAAAGAATTTCCATTCCAGAAGTTCAACATCTGGAGTTGAATTCACAACAAATCATGTAAGAAACCCTGCTCAACAAAATGCTTCATATAACTCTTTTGATTAATAAGTGGCTTTGCTCTTGGAGCCCAAGTGGTCACTTAACTTATTGCCAAAAACGCCAGCAGTAGTTTGTAGTTGAGCAAAACAGTTTGACAATCAGGAGGAAGCCAATCAAGCGGCATTAGGTGGAAGCACACTGTTGGAATGAAGCTGTGATCAGGCTCCAGCAGGCGGAAGTTGGAGACACTGAGAGAGGACACCATTGTTTTGCAGGGATTATTCCACAGACAAATACAAGACTGTGGCAAGTAATAAATGTAGCCAGGTTGATGGATGCTGAAGTGCAAGCTGAGTTTCCAAAGTTCAGGTTGAGACGACCAGGCAGACGTTCTAGGTAAAAATGTAAAACCTTATGACATATCATTGTTAGCATAGAGATGTAGAGGTAAAAAATTGCTGGAAACTGTACACATAACACAAACACTGACAGGCTGCCGTCTTGGGTGGGTGTACAGAGTGGGCAGTGACACCCGCTACAGAGCATCTGCTACAAACAGACACATCAAGATACTTCTGCTTGCATCAGTTAAACCAAAATTGTTATTTTGTCCTTGTGTGTGTCCTGAAACAACAGAAGGCTTGACAAGTCACTTCCAAACCCTACATGAAGAGTTTCATTCACAAATAATATCCACCATCTGAATGGTAGTAGCAGGACAGGTTGGATAGTACTGAACTGCAAAACCAAAGAGCAAAAACCTGACAAAAGTACTGTTGGTACAGAAGTGGATAGTATATAATTTAATAGCATTTATGGTATATTTTTTATTGTTATGAATTCTAAACCTAAGTCATGATCTGTGACTATTACTGTAAAATACACTAAAAGTAGTTACAGCTGTTTGCCTTTGTAGGGAATATTAGGATAGTAGGCACTTAGGTCTGTGGTTGGCAAAATGATAACTCTGTTACAGAATGGATCCTCTATATTTTTTTAGATATTGAAATATATTGATTTTTTACCCCCAAATGAATTTGTGGTTTTGAATAAAAAGCTTCAAATACCCATTTTGGGGGAAACATTTTCATCATTCAATATCTGTAAAATATAGAGGATCCAGTCTGCAGCCAGTAAAAGTGTTATTTTGTGAACCAAGGACTTAAATTACCTGCTATCCTTTGAAAAACACCCTCGTTTTTTTTGTGCTAGCAATCATTTTGTAAGAATAGATGTGTTGATCTCATGTCACATCGCATGTCGGAACAAAACTCTAAAATACCTGGTAGTTTTTCCTATTGAAGTGAAGAAGCTAAGACAGTTGCTCCATCCCTATTGAACTTGACAGGGGGTGGGGGTGGTAAGGGTGGGGGGTGGGGGTGGTAGGGGTGGGGGGGCACAGCGGGGTGCCATTGGATGAGAGCGTCACTGGATGGGAAGACCAGATGGCAGTGCGGTGAATCAAACAGGGTCATCGGCAACATTTACACCAACCAAGACCCCTGGCTTAGCCAATCAATGAGCCCAGCTCACCCCTCGCTGTGCGTCTCCAGGCACTTGAGATGTGTGAGTGTGTGTGTGTGTGTGTGTGTGTGTGTGTGTGTGTGTGTGCATACTCCATATGGGTGCTGCCAGGGTCTAGCTATTGACTGCGGTTGCCCTCCTCACCTCACACCCTTTAGTGGTAACTCTTGAGATGGAGAGAGAGCAGGAGAGAGCAAGTACGAGAGAGAACAAGCAGCTTGAACTTTAGACATGGCAGCGGGGAAAGGTGAGCCGGCATGAAAAAAGCAACTCGCAGGAGAGGAAAATACTGAGGGCTGGAGAGAGAGAGAGACTGACTGACTGGCAGAGAAATCAGAGAGAGAAAAGTGAGACAGAAAAACAAGAGAAACACAGATGCCAATGTGTAGAATATCTTCTCTGTCAGAAATATCTAGGATGACTGTTTCCTTGGCAGGACTGTTTCTAAGGCAAGTGGGTGTCAGCCGTCACTGCTGCCACTCATATTGGACAGAAATACTTTTTTCTTAAAATATTTCTGTTCAATATGAGTGACATATGACAACATATGATACATATGGCAACAAAAAGCTGTTCAGTTGAAGAGCTTGATTCCAACATGAGATATCCACCATAACACTCTCAAGTATGACATCATTTTTCGCCCAAATAAGGGATTCTGGATCCAAACACTTTGAGTCCGCTGTGAAAATGACTAGAGGAGTAAAGTGATTGCCTTTAACTACGTCCGATGCTATTTTTGCTTTCGGGGGGCTCCTCTATTATGCATTTCTTTATTTGTTGAGGTGGATTCTGATGGGTTTTAAAGCTGCAATGAAAAAAAAACAACAACCCACATGCAATACTTAGCTCAGCATTCGACCATTTGTGGCTTTGAGAAGCGAGGATAACACCACATCACCACATGGTTGTGAGCAAAATCATTTTTAAAAATTCAGTAACATGTTAAAATATGTAATAACTTTATTTAACATTTTAAGATTTAAGAACATAAGAACAGGACGGTTGGCAATGGAGATTGATTTGCAAATGAGATCCAACATCCCATTTATTTGAACAAAGGACACATATACACTTACAAAATGATTGATTGTGTAAAACCAAGACAAATGATGGTGCTTTGTAAAAGATAGTAGGTAACATGAATCCAAATAAATGTAACATTGTGGAAATCATTTTGTCATTTACAGTTATTTTCAATTTTAGGCATTTTTCTGATGCTCTTACTCAGAGTTGCTTACAATAAGTGAGCAGGTCAGGCTTCTGGACTATTTGGATGGACACATTGGCTGTTGTCGGGATCAAACCTTTGGCCTTTGGGACAGTCTCCCAAATCACTACGCCCCCCCCTGAGGTCTGTTATGCAATGATTTGAGAGTGGTCACCAGTGGGCGATGAGGGACACTCCACAATGCTGGAGGAGCCACAACAGAAATCTGTCATTTTCTCTCCTCCAACATGGTGGATTCTCTCTTATAATCATTGGTAAAAACCCTCCAAATATCCAGTGACCGGCCTCTATTGTATAAACATGCAAATGGAACATGAAGCATCCATCAGTAAGTGACAAATTATATTGACAAGTGAGAGAAAATGATAGCAGCTGAACAGGGGAATGGGGGGAGAGGTACCTGCTATGGAGGAGAGGAATGAAAAAAATGGGATATTCTTTTGGCGCTCCACCCCATCACGGTATATTACTCCTCCATGTAAAAGAAATCCATTGATCAAATAAGATCTGTACTTAAAAAAAAGAACTACTCATCCTTTATTCTGAAAACCCGAGCCTTCAAGACCTTTCATTCAGCTGATTTCTCATCAGACCTCCTCAATGCATCCTGCTGACATTGTAAAATCTTGAGACAGCGATCTGCCATTCACTTCAGGTAATTCAGCGTGGTTCAGTGGGAGTTTTGAACCTTTTATAGCTCTTATAAAGCAGCGCGGCAGTCTTTTTTTTTTACGGAAACGTGCAATTAATCTTAAAAAGTTGGCATCTGTCTGCCCCTCTGGCTCGGCTCTCACAAAGGCGAAGGCAGAAGTCACCGCTCTTCGTCTCTGCGCCTGCCACCGGCAGCTGAAAAGAACGCCGGCTCCAACAGATAGCGGTTAATTAAACAACACAACAGACTTAAGTCATCTCATGTGTTATGCAAAAGAGGTATAGGGAAGAAAGAGGAAGGTGGAGAGGAGAGTAAGGGAGGACAGGAGAGGGAGAGAGGGATCTTCCAGGAGATGAGGAAGAGAAACAAGACAGAGAGTCGGTAAAGTGTTAAAAACGGGTACAGCAGCTATAAAAAGAAGTGCATGAGTGGAGTGTGAGAGTGGGATGAGACGGAGGCAGGGGGAAGATGAGCTGAAACATAAGCGTGTGGCAGACTGACAAAGTGAGAAGGCTTTGAGTCTGGAGAAATGA